>NC_088241.1:48187922-48372922 GCF_036934945.1 Oncorhynchus masou masou | reverse complement strand
TTAAAGCTCCATTCAAACTGTACATCAAAGTAACACGGTTACGGGACAGACTTCACACAAGTTTCATGCACAGAGGATTACAAAACATTAATAGCAACATTTTTGTCTCACATACACACTACAGTACAGTGTACAGTACCTGTCCAGCCAATACACAGTACAATCAAAATCAAATACATTTTTATTTGTCGCATGCTGCGTAAACAACAAGTGTTGACTAACTTTGAAATGCTTACTTACGGGTCCTTCCCAACAATGTAGAGAGAAGAAAATAGAGAAAAAATAGAAAAGTAAAACACGCAAGTAATAGTAGATACACAATGCGTAATGATAACTAGGGGTACCAGTACCGAGTCCATGTGCAATGAGTAATGATAACTAGGGGTACCAGCACCGAGTCCATGTGCAATGAGTAATGATAACTAGGGGTACCAGTAACGAGTCCATGTGCAATGAGTAATGATAACTAGGGGTACCAGCACCGAGTCCATGTGCAATGAGTAATGATAACTAGGGGTACCAGTAACGAGTCCATGTGCAATGAGTAATGATAATTAGGGGTACCAGTAACGAGTCCATGTGCAATGAGTACTGATAACTAGGGGTACCAGTACCGAGTCCATGTGCAATGAGTAATGATAACTAGGGGTACCAGTACAGAGTCCATGTGCAATGAGTAATGATAACTAGGGGTACCAGTACTGAGTCCATGTTCAATGAGTAATGATAACTAGGGTACTAGTACCGAGTCCATGTGCAGGAGTATGAGGTAATTGAGGCATAAACACTATATATATACAAAGTATGTGGACACCCTTTCAAATGAGTGGATTTGGCTATTTCATCCACACCCGTTGCTGACTGGTGTATAAAATCAAGCACACAGCCATGCAATCTCCATAGACAGACATTGGCAGTAGAATGGCCTTACTGAAGAACTCATTGACTTTTAAAGTGGCACTGTCATAGGATGCCACCTTTCCAACAAGTTAGTTCATCAGATTTATGCCCTGTTAGAGCTGCCCTGGTCAACTGTAAGTGCTGTTATCGTGAAATGGAAACGTCTAAGTGCAACAACGACTCAGCCGCGAAGTCGTAGGACACACTAGCTCACAGAACTGGACCGGCGAGTGCTGAAGAGCGTAGAGCTTAAAAATCGTCTGTCCTCGGTTGCGACACTCAATACCGAGTTCCAAAACTGCCTCTGGAAGCAACGGCAGTTCGTCAGGAGCTTCATACAATTGGTTGCAATGGCCAGGCAGCCGCACACAAGTCTAAGACCACCATGCGCAATGCCAAACGTCGGCTGTAGTGGTGTAAAGCTCGCCGCCATTAGACTCTGGAGCAGTGGAAAAGCGTTCTCTGGAGTAATCAATCACGCATCACCACCTGGCAGTCTGACGGACGAATCTGGATTTGGTGAATGCCTGGACAACACTGCCTTTTCATGGTTTAGGCTAGGCACCTTAGTGAAGGGAAATCTTAACGCTACAGCATACAATGACATTCCAGATGATTCTGTACTTCCAACTTTGTGGCAGCAGTTTGGGGAAGGCCCTTTCCTGTTTCAGCATGACAATGTCCCTGTGCACAAAGTGAGGTCAGAAATGGTTTGTTGAGATTGGTGTGGAAGGACTTGACTGGCCTGGAAGGACTTGACTGGCCTGCACAGAGCCCGGGACCTCCACCCCGTGGAGCACCTTTGGGATGAATTGGAACACTGACTGCGAGCCAGGCCTAATCGCCCAACATCAGTGCCCAACTTCACTAATTCTATTGTGGCTGAATGGAAGCAAGTCCCTGCAGCAATGTTCCAACATCTAGTGGAAATCCTTCACAGAAGAGAGGAGGCTGTTATAGAAGCAAAGTGGGGACTAACTTCATATTAATGTCCATGATTTTGGAATGAGATGTTCGAAGAGCAGGTGTCCACATAATTTTGGTAATGTAGTATATGTACATATAACTAGGAATAAAGTAACAGATAATAAACAGTAGCAGCAGCAGATGTGATTATTCAAAAAAGTGCAAAGAGGTTGACTTTCAGCCTCCCGAGAAGGAAGATGCATTGTTGTGCCCTGTTGAACTCTGGGTTGGTGTGTTGGACCATGATAGATCATTAGTGATTTGGACACAGAGGAACTTGAAGCTTTCGACCCGCTAAACTACTGCCCCATCGATGTGAATGGAGGCATGCTCTGCCCTCCATTTAATGTTGCCCATGATCAGCTACTTTGTCTGGCTGACATTGAGGGAGAGGTTATTGTCCTGGCACCACACTGCCAGGTCTCTGACCTCCTTCTATAGGTGTTCTCGTTGTCGATGATCAGACCTACCAATGTTGTGTCTTTGGCAAACTTAATGATGGCCATGCAGGCGTGGGTGAACAGGGAGTACAGGAGGGGACTAAGCACTCACTCCTGAGAGGCCACCGTGTTGAGGGTCAGCATGGCAGATGTGTTGTTGGCTACTCTCACCACCTGAGGGTGTTCCGTCAGGAAGTCCAGTATCCAGTTGCAGAGGGAGGTGTTTAGTCCCAGGGTCCATAGCTTAGTGATGAGCTTGGAGGTTGAAATGGTGTTGAACGCTGAGCTGTATTCAATGAATTTCCGAGAAACATAGGATATTACAGTTCTCCAGGTCCCATTGATGGGATAGTTTCGAACGGAGCTCGTCCAGTTTGTTCACCAGTGATTGTACATTCACGAATAGAACAGGTAGTAGAGGTGGATTATTTACTCCATAGTTTCATCAGGGTACCCGCACGTCGGCCTCTGTGTCGCTGTCTCTTTCTCTTCCGAGTGTTGGGGATTAGGGCCTATGGTTCCAGGTCGCTGTAAGTTAGATAGAGAAGCATCTGCTACAAGGCTACATTGGTTTCACACAGAGATACACTCCAAAGGCTGGTCATTAATCATTCTCACAAAATACCATTCAGTGGAGACACAGAGCCATCCCCAGTGGACCAGCACTGTTTTACTCCCTGCACAAGCATCTGTGGTTGTGTATTTCTCTCCCCCTCCTCTCTTTCTCTCTCTCTCTCTAATTCTCTTTAACCCCCTCTCTCACACTCATTATCACTTCACATCTCATGTTTGACACTCTCCATTTTCTCTCTCTCTCTCTCTCTCTCTCTCTCTCTCTCTCTCTCTCTCTCTCTCTCTCTCTCTCTCTCTCTCTCTCTCTCCCTTACCTTCACTCTCACCACACATCTCATGTGGTGACATTTGAAATTGTGTTTTTTACATTGGATTAAAGCAGAAAATTGTATATCATCGCTGAAGGTGAGGAGCAATGGGAAGGTAATTCTGCTTTGAAAGTTAACCTCTTAGTGATCCCTACACCCCCATTCCCGCTCGAATCCCGATAACGGGATTGATTTGACAACATCCAGTGAAATTGCAGCGCGCCAAATTCAAAATCAGAAATACTCATAATAAAAATTCACAAAACATACATGTGTAATATATCAAAATAAAGCTTACCTTCTTGTTAATCCAGCCGCAGTGTCAGATTTCAAAAATGTTTTACGGCGAAAGCAGACCATGCAATTATCTGAGGACAGCACCCCGGATACAAACACATGAAACTCATATTTCAACCAGCCAGGTGCGACACAAAAGTAAGAAATAACAATATAATTCATGCCTTATGTTTGAAGATATTCTTCTGTTGGCACTCCAAAATGTCCCAGAAGCATCACAAATGGTCCTTTTGTTCGATAAATTCCTTTTAAATTCCAAAATGTCCATTTATTTGCCACGTTTGATTCAGAAAATACACCGGTTCCAACTCGTCCAACATGACTACAAAGTATCTAATAAGTTACCTGTAAACTTGGTCCAAACATTTCAAACAACGTTCCTAATCCAACCTTAGGTATTTTAAAATGTAAACAATCGATCAAATTTAAGACGGGATATACTGTGTCGAAAACAAAGTGAAGCGCATTCAAGGTCGCACGCACCAAAAGACTTGAGTCCATCTGAGTGACACATGGAAATAACAGGACTACTTCTTTATTTCTCAAAAGAAAAACATTAACCAATTTCTAAAGACTGTTTACATCTAGTGTAAGCCTAAGGAACTGCAAGCAGACTCCTATTAAAAAGGTCTTACCATAGAAATCTAATGGAAAACAGATTGACCTCAAAACATTTTTTCCCTGGATGGATTGTGCTCGGGGTTTCACCTGCCAAATCGATTCTGTTATACTCACATACATTATTCAAACAGTTTTGGAAACTTCAGAGTGTTTTCTATCCAAATGTACTAATAATATGCATAACCTAGTTTCTGGGCCTGAGTAGCAGGCAGTTTACTATGGGCACGCTTTTCATTTGGATGTGAAAATACTGCCCCCTAGCCCAAAGTTAATCAACTTGTAACCCCACTTTTGAGAAAATGGCCCGTGAATGTTTTTAGTATACACCCATCAAACATCATTCACACCCTCTGAAGTCTTTGCCGCACCCATGTCTTTAAGGATTCACAGTGTAGTAAACAACCAAAGATTAACAACCAAGACTAAAAATTTTAAAGTAGTAGCAAAAAATAGTAATAAAAATAAACTGTATTTAGTCCTTTGCCTATGTCCTAATCTGACTTTGGTGCAGGTCATGTTGTTCTTCACATTACCGTCTCTGGTAAACACACACAATATCAAGTAAAATCTAAGTGTATTTGTCACATGCACAGGATACAGAAGGTGTAAACGGTAGAGTGAAATGGTTACCTGAATAGAGTCTTTTGTTTAGACATGTAGCTAGCTATCTAAACAACTGGGAACTAGGGAATCTCAGTGTGTTCAAAACAACTTGGAACTCAGAAAAAAAACGAGCCCCGACTGGGAAAAGTCGATTTCAACGGTCATCCAACTCGGAATTCCAACTCGGGAACATGGAGCCTCTTTCTAGTGCTCTGACTTTCCGACCTAAAAATTACTTGACGTCATGATTCGACCTCGTATTTTTCAACTGTTCCCAGTTGTTTTGAACGTGGCAATACACCCATACATGAATCTGCAGGTAGCTAAAGCTAAGCAACTAGGTTTTATGTTAACTAGCCAACTAACATTAGGCTATAACTAGCAATGCACGTGACTTCCTGAGATACTAATAATATTACTACAGAGATCATACACGTAACGTTAGCTAGCGAGCCAGCCAGCTACCATTAGCTAGCTTGCTAACAGTACACTTTTTAACTTGCAATGAAAACTACTTTCTGACTAAATTAGAAATGTATAATACCTGAAAATGTAGCTGGACTCTTACCTGTATACATGGATGGACACTTCTCCCTCTCTGTCATGGATGCCCTGGTTGCCCTTAATATAAATATGTAATCCAGAGACAGGTGTTTTATACAACAGCCTTCTTTCTGTGTTCTCTTTTTTGGATTCTCTCCGCATTTGGCAATCATCTCTCTACTTCCACTGGGCATTTCACTGATTTTGAAACTCTGTCAACTTCTTCCGTGACAACGACACCATTTCTTCTCCACCATTTACATTTGAAGTACCCTACAATGTCTGGTTAAGTTATATATATATTTTTTACCTAAATCAAGGATTTCCTAATTGTCTGATTCATTTTCAGAGTCAGAGAGAATCAGCATGGCACGATCATCCTCCAGAAAGTAGTCCATCACAACTTTTTCCCACTAAGCTTGGTCAATAGCGCTATAAACTTCAACGCAGCAACATTGAGAGTAGAAGCAAAATGTTTTCAGTTCTTCATGATATCTTAAAAAAAAGCTGTGGTAGAAGGGATTATCCACACTCATTTCATAGAGAGAAGCATGCTACACGGCAGAACAATCCGAACTCATCTCTCGGCATGTCCAGTCCATCCATTATCTCAGCCAATCATAGCTAGCGGGAAGGTACCTGTATTTTTCCATGGAGAAACCAACTAGGCTCATGCTTTTCTTTGTATGTACAGATGGCATACACGTTTGTTATTCAGGCACATGAAAGTTCACATGTTCCAGAAGGTATTTCTGCAACATCAAGTTAAAATGCCTCTCCTGTGAAGTAGTGACGTGTGGCATACGCCAAGTTTCTTGAAATGGGTCACTCATGTTCGACTCTCCATCTCTCTCCCTTTCATTTTCTCTGTTCCTGGCTCTCTCTCTTTCTATCTCTCTCTCTCTCTCTCGGAAGTGAAACAGCAACAGAAATATGAGTTTATAGTTCAGCCTTGAATGGAAAGGTTGTCAGAGAGTTGTACTTTTAAAGGAATGGAGAAAAAGAGACAGAAGACAGAGACAGAAATAACGTGTTTTAATATAGAGTGGCCTTGTCCAATGTCCTTAGTTGTTGTACATGGCATGAGCATGACTTATATTTCCTATACTTTTGCGGAAGATATACAGACCATTCAAAAGTTTGGACACACCTACTCATTCAAGGGTTTTTCTTAATTTGTACTATTTTCTACATTGTAGAATACTAGTGAAGACATCACAACTATGAAATAACACATATGGAATCATGTAGTAACCAACAAGTGTTAAACAATCAAAATATATGTTATATTATAGATTATTCAAAGTAGCCACCATTTGCTTTGGCAGCTTTGCACACTCTTGGCATTCTCTCAACCAGCTTCACCTGTAATGCTTTACAAAAAGTCTTGAAGCTGTTCCCACATATGCTGAGCACTTGTTGGCTGCTTTTCATTTTTTCCGCGGTCCAACTCATATCATACCATCTGAATTGGTTTGAGGTCGGTTGATTGTGGAGGCCAGGTCATCTGATGCAGCACTTCATCACTCTCCTTCTTGGTCAAATAGTCCTTACACAGCCTGGAGGTGTGTTGGGTCATTGTCCTGTTGAAAAACAAATGATGGTCCCACTAAGCGCAAACCAGATGGGATGATGTATCGCTGCAGAATGCTGTGGTAGCCATGCTGGTTAAGTGTGCCTTGAATTCTAAATAAAATCACAGAAAGTGTTACCAGCAAAGCACCCCCACACCATCACACCTCCTCTTCAAATCCTCACGGTGGGAACCACATATGCGGAGATCATCTGTTCTTCTTCTCATTGGTGTCCTTTAGTGGTGGTTTCTTTACAGCAATTCTACAATGAAGGCCTGATTCACGCAGTCTCCTCTGAACAATTGATGTTGAGATGTGTATGTTACTTGAACTCTGTGAAGCATTTATTTGGGCTGCAATTTCTGAGGCTGGCAACTCTAACTGACTTATCCTCTGTAGCAGAGGTAAATCTGGGTCTTAATTTCCTGTGGCGGTCCTCATGAGAGCCAGTTTCATCATCTTCATCATCTTCATGTCTTAAAGTAATGATGGACTGTCATTTCTCTTTGATTATTTGAGCGGGTCTTGCCATAATATGGACTTGGTCTTTTACCAAATAGGGCTAGCTTCTGTATACCACCCCTACCTTGTCACAACACAACTGATTGCCTCAAACACAAGGAAAGAAATACCACAAATTTCCACAAATTAACTTTTAATAAGGCACGGCACCCCTGTTCATTGAAATGCATTCCAGGTGACTACCTCATGAAGCAGGTTCAGAGAATGTCAATAGTGTGCAAAGTTGTCATCAAGGCAAAGGGTGGCTACTTTGATAAATCTTAAATATATCTAGATTTGTTAAACACTTTTTTGCATACTACATGATTCTACAAATGTGTTGTTTCATAGTTGTGATGTCTTCACTATTATACTACAATGTAGAAAATAGTAAAAATAAAGAAAATCCCTTGAATGAGTAGGTGTGTCCAAACATTTGAATGGTATTGTGTATATCTATCACTTTATATCAGTAGTTCCCAACCTTTTTCGGTTACTGTACTACCAACTGAATTTTGCTCTGTCTGGAGTACCCCTGAAGTACCCGCTCATGTGCATGGTCTTATGAGTCTTCTCAAGACCAAGTCCCCCCCAGGAGACCTTATACCCCTGGTTGGAACCACTGCTTTCTATCACTAGCTATTTGAAAATCTAGCTACCAGCTTACATTGGAAAATGTTGTCTGTCGTCCAACGGCATTTACCCACAGTAACGATTCCCTTCACCAATATTTTCCTGTGTGTGCATGTGTGCGTGTGTGCGCGTGCTCGTGTGTGCGCGTGCATGTAGACAATTGGGCCTAAGGAGGGTTGGCAGGTGTACAGCTCTGCCCAGGATGCCGATGGTCGGTGTATCTGCACGGTGGTGGCACCTGAACAGAACCTCTGTTCCAGAGATGCCAAGGGAAGACAGCTCCGCCAGCTACTGGAGAAGGTACCCCGCAAACATGCACGCACACACACACGCACTCACACGCACTCACACGCACTCACTCACTCACTCACTCACTCACTCACTCACTCACTCACTCACTCACTCACTCACTTACACACACACACACACACACACACTAATACAAACTACCCCTTAGTCTCTCTTTATTGTTCTCCCTCCCTCTGTCTCCTTCCCTCTCTCTTTCTCTCTCCCCCCTTTCTCTCCCTCTCTTTCTCTCTACCCCCTTTCTCTCCCTTTCTCGTTCTCCCTCCCTCTGTCTCTCTCTCTCTCCCTCTTTCTCTCGGTCCGCTGCTGTCACCCTTTTTAGCTCTTTCCAGGAATCAGCTGACCTTCAACGGATGTGTCAGATGAACACACAACACCTACCATAGAATGAACACACAACACCTACCATAGAATGAACACACAACACCTACCATAGAATGAACACACAACACCTACCATAGAATGAACACACAACACCTACCATAGAATGAACACACAACACCTACCATAGAATGAACACACAACACCTACCATAGAATGAACACACAACACCTACCATAGAATGAACACACAACAACAACCATAGAATGAACACACAACACCTCCTATACAATTAAGCAACTAGCTCTCAGTCTCACATCAGAATTAGACGTTCATCCATGTTTCTCAAGTGTCAAATGTCTAAGTGTTTAAGGTTAAGTTTAGCCATTAACGCTGAACATTTAAGGTTAGAGTTAAGTTCAGGCATTAACTCTGAAATCCTGAGGTTAACCCTTTGACACGTACCAACAAACGGATGAGATCATTCTATAGTGGTCCCTGCAGCATACGCTCAAACCGGTGTGATTGGTAATGCTTATTTAGAACGTCCAGTTTTCATTGACACAACAGTCAGCGTTTGAGCTGGCCATACTGTTTTCTCACAAAAGCATTTTGCACAAACACAGTCCTTACAAAGTTATGTCCTGAATGTGACCAGTTTATTTTTGGATGCAATGTTCAGACATTCCACAGAAGTAGCGACAGCATAACACAAACATCCAAACTGGAAAATGTAGGCTAAATTAGTCCTAGCGTTAACTGAGGAAAGATTGATGTAACTTAAGCGGTCATATTTAGCTAACTCTTTTACTGACAGAAACCACAATATGAATTAACTAATAGCAAATACTATTTCCAATTCATCACATCATGGGTGAGCTCACCATTGATACAAATAATTGAGTAAAACACTTTCTAGAAATCAAAAGTAATCTGACAATGGGTAGTTTTTACACACCACCATATTTGATTTTTCGCGTCAACCAAAGAGAAGAAGAGGAGATGAGAGGAATTTGGTCTGTTTGCAGTATGCATGTTGAAAGGGGTGTGTCATCAGGAGTTTACTCGAAAGATGAGGGAACCATTCCTTCACCTCATTACAGTATCTTTGATCTGACAGAATGCAGTGTATAATGTCAACAAACATGGCTTCACACATAGCTAGCAAATAACTAAGCGTTAGCTCATCATAATCAGTACAACCTTCAAGAAATTATTTTACACGAATCATAGGTGTCCATTACAATCTATGTGTCACGATCGTCATAAAGAGGAGACCAAAGCGCAGCGTGATTAGAATACATTCTTCTTTTAATGAATGAAAAACACGAAGAACACTTAAACAAAAACAACAAAACAAACATGACGCTATGACAAAGAGTGCAGACACAGGCAACTACACATAGACAATAACCCACGAACCCCAATACAAAACAGGCTACCTAAATATGGTTCCCAATCAGAGACAATGACAAACACCTGCCTCTGATTGAGAACCATATCAGGCCAAAACACATAGAAACAGACTAACTAGACATGCAACATAGAATGCCCACTCATATCACACCCTGACCAAACAAAACATAGAAACAAACAATGCAAATAATGGTCAGAGTGTGACACTATGCAATAATCGGGAATGCATTATTTGTCACCAGTACTTGAAAACATGTGAATAAAACTGTAAATACATAACACTATATACAGAAAATAATGCACTTACTTTGATAGGAACTCACACATGTCCAAAGTTATTATTTGTAAGGAAAACAACAATGAAGGCAATGTGAGTGCCAGCCAGAAAATGTGCAAGACTGTGCAAATGTCTGCATACTTGATATGCAGAAACACTTGGGAAGTGCTTGGGCTCTCCTTGAAGAGAGAAGTAGGTCCGGCTCAGTAAAGCCTCAAACATAAATTGTCTGCAACAGTGATATGGGCTACTTCTATGGGAATTAATGAGGAGGCAGAACACACCTCAGTTCTGTTGTTTGAAAATAAAACTTGTTTGAAAATAATTAGAAATTGACAAGTTGAAACATACTGTCGCCTATTGATAATTAGCAAGCAGCGAGTGTTAACTGTCCTGTTGTGTAACAATCACATTTTTGGAAAAGCGAGTGCATTCTGACATCATGCGCATAAAACAAGTCTCGCTGGGGGGCGACCGTTAGAGATATTTGGATCTCACGCATGAAAAGGTTAAATCAAAAGCTTCAAAAACGACTTTCTATCGCTGGATTCAAACATGCAATGTTCGGCAAGATGCTTGCCCATCCTCCATCCCCGTCGACAACATCCTAGCAAAACCAAAACCTACTTGAAGGTAACAGCGCTCACTGTTGCCCCAAGTGGACCGTTTCCAACTCATCTCCCGACATCCTCAGACATGGATGGACGTCAAATACTGACTTGTGTCACAGGTGACCTGGCTGCAATTAACATACAACACCTCCTACCATATAATTAACACACAACACCTATCATAGAAACAACACACAACACCTAACATAGAATCACCTAGAAGCAAAGTTACAGCACTCGGCAACATCTTAGGAACACCTGTTGCGATAGGGTTAAAAGTCACGGTACACTACAAAGGGAGTTTTATCTTTTTACAGTGAAAGATCCCTTATAAATGATGCTATGTGTATTAAGTGCTGGAACTCAGTATACACGGTTATCTTCTTCACTCTGAAGTGATCTATCATACACATTACTGGACCTCTGCGATGCCAGCACATAAGTAGAGTGATTTAAGAGAATGTCATTTATACCTGTGTGTGTGTGATGAATGGCTAGGTTGTTAATCATATGAGAGGAGAAGCTAATCGTATGATTAATATGCAGATGTAGGCAGAATGTTGTATCTGTTGCTGTCTGTTGAGGAGGATCGTGTTGTTAACTTGTGATTCATGTTTTTCAATGTTCAACATGGTATAAATATAAGAAAAGTAAGGCACAGATGGATAATGTCTTGAATAATTGTATTTTTCTTTTCAACATCCATTTCAGGTGTAGGGATATATGTTTAAATAGAGTTTTCAAACAGGTCTGAATTCCAACATTTCCTGAGGTGTGTGTACCTAATTCAAACTTTCACATACATGACCATTTTTTTTTTACAATCGCTAACATCCTTTTGTCCAATCTGTAGTCACATCTTCAAAAATCTAAACACAATTAGCACAACATCCATCTGTTGCGGGCCATCCCATAAACACAATTGGTGTTGTTTTCACAGAATATGCAGTCAATTAACAGGTTTCTGAAATGCTTATATTTTTTTTACATACAAGCTTACCCAATACCAAAATGATGGATCTTTCTTGTCTTATTTACAAATGCTTGCACACAGCATGCCAGAAATGAAGACCTAATGTTCAAAACTTTAAATATATTATAAAGCCTCTACTTCTGCAACAGCAGCAGCTCAAAAGCTATATTGAAACAGCTGATAACAATTTTTAATGAACAGATCATTGAAACATTGAGAAATATCTGATTTACTGTAAATTGTGTAAAATAGACCAACCACAGCTGATTCCAATCTCAATCGGAGACATAGACAGGTGTTGAAGTTCTTTCAATTACATGGACATACACAGTAAAAAGGGGACTCTTTGATTTGATTTTGTTCAATGTGGATACAAAACAACACAGAGGAGCAGAGAGAGAAAAAATTAATGTTTGGACAAGGAAGAGGCGTAGTTGGACCAGGGAGAGAAGTAGCTGGACCAGGCAGAGGAGTAGTTGGACAAGGACAAGTGAGAAGGAGAGGTAGGGGGAGAGGAGTAAGAATGCGTGGTGGTGTTCAAAGGAGAGTATGAGCTGTTGTCACTGATGACATAAGAGCCAACATCATAGACCATGTGATAAACCATGGTCTATCACTGAGAGAGGCTGGTGAAAGAGTCCACTCTAATACCATGGTCTATCACTGAGAGAGGCTGGTGAAAGAGTCCACTCTAATACCATGGTCTATCACTGAGAGAGGCTGGTGAAAGAGTCCACTCTAATACCATGGTCTATCACTGAGAGAGGCTGGTGAAAGAGTCCAGCCTAATACAGTGGTCTATCACTGAGAGAAGCTGGGAAAGAGTCCAGCATAATACGATGGTCTATCACTGAGAGAGGCTGGTGAAAAAGTCCAGCCTAATACTATGGTCTATCACTGAGAGAGGCGGGTGAAAGAGTCCAGCCTAATACGATGGTCTATCACTGAGAGAGGCTGGTGAAAGAATCCAGCATAATTCCAAAGTCTATCACTGAGAGAGGCTGGTGAAAGAGTCCACATAATTCCATGGTCTATCACTGAGAGAGGCTGGTGAAAGAGTCCAGCCTAATACTATGGTCTATCACTGAGAGAGGCGGGTGAAAGAGTCCAGCCTAATATGATGGTCTATCACTGAGAGAGGCTGGTGAAAGAGTCCAGCCTAATACCATGGTCTATCACTGAGAGAGGCTGGGGAAAGAGTCCAGCCTAATACGATGGTCTATCACTGAGAGAGGCTGGTGAAAGAATCCAGCATAATTCCAAAGTCTATCACTGAGAGAGGCTGGTGAAAGAGTCCACATAATTCCATGGTCTATCACTGAGAGAGGCTGGTGAAAGAGTCCAGTCTAATACCATGGTCCTATCACTGAGAGAACCTGGTGAAAGAGTCCAGTCTAATACCATGGTCTATCACTGAGAGAGGCTAGTGAAAGAGTCCAGCCTAATACCATGGTCTATCACTGAGAGAGTCTGGTGAAAGAGTCCAGTCTAATACCATGGTCTATCACTGAGAGAGGCTGATGAAAGAGTCCAGCCTAATTCCATGGTCTATCACTGAGAGAGTCTGGTGAAAGAGTCCAGCCTAATACCATGGTCTATCACTGAGAGAGGCTGGTTAAAGAGTCCAGTCTAATACCATGTTATATCAATCAGAGAGGCTGGTGAAAGAATCCAGCCTAATTCCATGGTCTATCACTGAGAGAGGCTGGTGAAAGAATCCAGCCTAATTCCATGGTCTATCACTGAGAGAGGCTGGTGAAAGATTCCAGCCTAATACCATGGTCTATCACTGAGAGAGGCTGATGAAAGAGTCCAGCCTAATTCCATGCTCTATCACTGAGAGAGTCTGGTGAAAGAGTCCAGCCTAATATCATGTTCTATCACTGAGAGAGGCTGGTGAAAGAGTCCAGCTTAATACCATGGTCTATCACTGAGAGAGGCTGGTGAAAGATTCCAGCCTAATACCATGGTCTATCACTGAGAGAGACTGGTGAAAGAGTTTGTTCCTCTAAAGGACGCAACGTCTTCCTCCCTCTGGGGGAAGAGGAAAGCTCCTCAGTGAAGACCAAGAGCATGCCATTGTAGGATTGGTCATTGCTGACAATCCAACAAAACTGAGAGAAATTCAGACCATTGTAGAGGACAAGCTGGTATTTCACAATGTGTAAATCATCAGCCTGATTACCATTGTTCAGACTCTGACCAAACATAGAGTTCGAATGAAACAGTTGTACACGGTTCCTTTTGAAAGGAACAGTGAGCGGGTCAAGGAACTCCGGCACCAATACGTCCAGGTATGATGTCTCTCCAATATGTCTAGTTATATAGTGAGTTTTACACTATGCTACTTAGTACATACAGTAAGACATACTGAAAAGCATTAACACATAATGTGTTTGATTTCTTTCAGAGAGTCATGGAGTTGGAGGCTAAACAGACCCCACATGAAATCATTTATGAAGATGAGGCAGGGTTTAAACTGACAAAAATACGTCGGAGGGGAAGAAATGTCACCGGGAAAAGGGCCACTGTTGATGTGCCGGGTCAGAAAGGAGCAAATATCACAATGTGTGCTGCAGTCTCCAGTGTTGGTCTGGTCCTGCAGAAATGCCAGATTGGTCCCTACAACATTGAGCGCTTTCTTTTGACCTCAACCAACAACTGGTGCCAGAAGCAGAAAAGGAACAGGTGGGAGGAAACATGAGGACATTTGTGATTGCATGGGACAATGTAACATTCCACCATTCACATGCAATCACAAACTGGTCTGCAGCCCATCCAAGAATGGTTTCCCTTTTGCTCCACACTTCTCACGTTTCCTCTCCACTTCTCACCTTTCCTCCCCACTTCTCACCTTTCCTCAACACCATTGAGGAATCTTTTCTACCTGGAGGTGGAAAGTGTATGATCATCGGCCACATGACAAAATCCCCTCCTGGATGCAATGGATGCCGGCTGCAGAGACCTCTCAGCTGAAGACTGCCAGGGGTGGATAAGGCAGGCCAAGAGTTTCTATCCAAGGTGCAGAGACGTCTCAGCTGAAGACTGCCAGGGGTGGATAAGGCAGGCCAAGAGTTTCTATCCAAGGTGCAGAGACGTCTCAGCTGAAGACTGCCAGGGGTGGATAAGGCAGGCCAAGCGTTTCTATCCAAGGTGCAGAGACATCTCAGCTGAAGACTGCCAGGGGTGGATAAGGCAGGCCAAGTGTTTCTATCCAAGGTGCAGAGACATCTCAGCTGAAGACTGCCAGGGGTGGATAAGGCAGGCCAAGAGTTTCTATCCAAGGTGCAGAGACGTCTCAGCTGAAGACTGCCAGGGGTGGATAAGGCAGGCCAAGCGTTTCTATCCAAGGTGCAGAGACATCTCAGCTGAAGAATGCCAGGGGTGGATAAGGCAGGCCAAGTGTTTCTATCCAAGGTGCAGAGACATCTCAGCTGAAGACTGCCAGGGGTGGATAAGGCAGGCCAAGCGTTTTTATCCAAGGTGCAGAGACATCTCAGCTGAAGACTGCCAGGGGTGGATAAGGCAGGCCAAGCGTTTCTATCCAAGGTGCAGAGACGTCTCAGCTGAAGACTGCCAGGGGTGGATAAGGCAGGCCAAGAGTTTCTATCCAAGGTGCAGAGACATCTCAGCTGAAGACTGCCAGGCGTGGATAAGGCAGGCCAAGCGTTTCTATCCAAGGTGCATAGTGAGAGACGACATAAGATGTGATGTGGACGAGAACATGTGGCCAAAATGCTGAAGATGGTATAGATTAGAACAGGACTGGACATGTTTGTGTTTTTTCCTTCTCTGACGTTTTTACAGTAATTGTGTTTTATTTTTACACATTGGGAACCAAAAGCCATGTATGTTGGATTTTTTGTTGATCACTGGCAGCAATTTCATGTTGCTAAATAAAGCTTTTACTGCAGCAATTCTGTCACTTACTATTCTTTTCTATTGTACATTCTATAAAATAAAGATGACTCATTCACTTTTCGATAATGTGTTGCCAAAAATGCACACAATTGACACTCAACCCAAAAATGTAGAGTGGTTTACAGTAAAAGGAAACTGAATTAAAAAGAACAATGGATTTCATGTTGTCTATTGTATGCAGGTTCTGAAACATGAAAAGTATTGCAGTTTTTGTAATGCCATCAACTGTTAGTATTTTGAAAGTTGTTGTGCTATGATTGACTATATGTTCCTCTTGGATAGAAAACATTTGCCAGTGTTTTGACAGAATGATTAGATATTGAGTCGGGTTTGCCGTGTTTTGATAGAATTAGTGCACGTAGAGAAAGTTGTTTTGCATTTTGAAATGTAAAGATGGTATTTAATGAACAAAATTAGGTTTTGAGCAGAAAATGAACTATTTGACTAATTGTGTGACGTAGGTGTGTTGCTATGTTAAGAGTTTATTAAAAAGTAACTTAACTATAGGTAAACGCTTGTTAGCAATCGTAAAAAAAGTTTTAAAAGTTTTAAAAGACTGTAAGCCATGCTTTGTTGTCAATGGGAGAATGGGAGTGTTATACCTAAATCCGAGTTAGCCTAAGGATCTCAAGTTAGGAGTCAGTTCAGGAGTCCGTATTGGCCCAGACATGTTTGAGACGGTTGTATAGATTTGATTTAGCCTGGTCCCAGATATGTTTGTGCTGTCTTGCCAGCTCCTATGGTCATTGACATGCACAACACAAATAGATCTAGGACCAGGCTGGATGTGCTTGTCTTATTTGCTGTGGTCCAGGTGTAGAACATCTTTCAGATGGTTGTTGGACATGTGTTTGTCTTGTTGGTAAAACATTAGTTACGATGATGGTATGTAACATTCATAAAGTATTCATTAAACCTTGATATCCTTGACATGAATGTCTATACGTCTCTGTTACAACATATACAGTATTTACCCTACTCTGGTCCAGGTGCAGAACATGTCCCAGTCCATTGAGGTGTTGAACCTACGAACTCAGAGGGACTTCCAGTATGTCATGAAGATGGAGAATCAGATGAAAGGGCTCCGGACCAAGTTCAGACAGGTAGAAGATGACAGGAAGACTATTATGGCCAAGAACTTCCAGGTACAGAACATTAAAGCACCAGCATACATTGAAGGAAGAATACATTGATGTACAGAACATTACAGCACTGAAATACATTGAAGTAAATAACATTACAGCACTAGAATACATTGATGTACATAACATTACAGCACTAGAATACATTGATGTACATAACATTACAGCACTAGAATACATTGATGTACATAACATTACAGCACTAGAATACATTGATGTACAGAACATTACAGCAGTAGACTACATTGATGTACATAACATTACAGCAGTAGAATACATTGATGTACATAACATTACAGCAGTAGAATACATTGATGTACAGAACATTACAGCACTAGAATACATTGATGTACATAACATTACAGCAGTAGAATACATTGATGTACAGAACATTACAGCAGTAGAATACATTGATGTACAGAACATTACAGCACTAGAATACATTGAAGTACAGAACATTACTGCACTAGAATACATTGAAGTACAGAACATTACTGCACTAGAATTACAGCACTAGAATACATTGACGTACAGAACATTACTGCACTAGAATACATTGAAGTAAATAACATTACAGCACTAGAATACATTGAAGTACAGAACATTACTGCACTAGAATTACAGCACTAGAATACATTGACGTACAGAACATTACAGCACTAGAATACATTGAAGTAAATAACATTACAGCACTAGCATACATTGAAGTACTGCACATTTTTTATAAACAGGCCCAGGTGTTTTGCCTGACCACATGACTTGACCAGAGATGTTTACTTACAATTTTAAACACTGTGAGAGACACTCATTAGGAAATGTGTTAGATCAATTAAAAAATATACAGTACCAGTCAAAAGTTTGGACACACCTACTCATTCATTGGTTTTTCCTTTATTTGTACTATTTTCTACATTGTAGAATAATAGTGAAGACATAACCAAAAAAGTGTTAAACAAATAAAAATGTTATATTTTAGATTCTGCAAAGTAGTCACCCTTTGCCTTGATGACAGCTTTGCCCACTCTTGGCATTCTTTCAACCTGCTTCATGAGATCTGCAACCTGCTTCACCTGGAATGCATTTAAATTCACTGGTGTGCATTAAGAGTCAGTTGTGTTGTGACAAGATAGGAGTGGTATACAGAAGATAGCATATTATGGCAAGAACAGCTCAAGTAAGCAAAGAGAAACGGCGGTCCATCGTTACTTTAAGACATGAAGGTCAGTCAATATGGAATTTTGAAAGTTTCTTCAACTGCAGTCGCAAAAACAGATCAAGCGCTATGATGAAACTGGCTTTGATGAGGACCGCCACAGGAAAGGAAGACCCAGAGTTGCCTCTGCTACAGAGGATAAGATCATTAGAGTTACCAGCCTAAATGCTTCACAGAGTTCAAGTAACAGACTGTGTGAGCGAATGAGCGAATTTCTGCAAAGAAATCATGACTAAAGGATACCAATAAGAAGAAGAGACTTGCTTGGGGCAAGAAACACAAGCAATGGAGATTAGACCGGTGGAAATCTGTCCTTCGGTCTGATGAGTCAAAACGTGAGATTTTGTGTCACAACCACCTTGTCTTTGTGAGACGCAGAATAGGTGAATGGATGATCTCTCCATGTGTGGTTCCCACCATGAAGCATGGAGGAGGATGTGTGATGTTGTAGGGATGCTTTGCTGGTGACACTGTCTGTGATTTATTTAGAATTCAACGCACACTTAACCAGCATAGCTACCACAGCATTATGCAGCGATACGTCATCACATCTGGTTTGCACTTAGTGGGACTATCATTTGTTTTTCAGCACGACAATCACCCCTCCAGGCTGTGTAAGGGCTATTTGACCAAGAACAAGAGTGATTGAGTGCTGCATCAGATGACCTGGCCTCCACAATCACCCAACCTCAACCCAATTGAGATGGTTTGGGATGAGTTGGACAGCAGAGGGAAGGAAAAGCAGCCAACAAGTGCTCAGCATATGTGGGAACTCCTTCAAGACTGTTGGAAAAGCATTCCAGGTGAAGCTGGCTAAAAAAATGCCAAGAGTGTGCAAAGTTGTCATCAAGGCAAAGCATGGCTACTTTGAAGAATCGAAAATCAAAAATGTATTTGATTTTTTTATCACTTTTTTGGTTACTACATGATTACATGTGTGTCCTAGATTTGAAGTCTTCACTATTATTCTACAATGTAGAAAATTGTAAAAAAAAAAGAAGAAAAACCCTTGAAAAAATACCCTGTACTCTATATACATTACTGTTCAAAACTTTTGGGTCACAACGTGCCATTGGAACACAGGAGTGATGGTTGCTGATAATGGGCCTCTGTACACCTATGTAGATAATCCATAAACAATCAGCTGTTTCCAGCTACAATAGTCATTTACAACATTAACAATGTCTACACTGTATTTCTGATCAATTTGATGTTATTTTAATGGACAAATAATGTGCTATTCTATCGAAAACAAGGACATGTATAAGTGACCCCAAACTTTTGAATAGTAGTGTATATACTTCTCGATGTTACCCATATTTCACTTTATTTTCAACACCCCCTTTTTTCCTCTACTCTCTTCCCTCTTCCCTATGGCTCAGCCTGGTCTCAGCCATATAAAGCACACTATATGTATTTATTTAGACATCCAAGATGTATGATATGTACTAATGGTCTAGTTAATTTAAACAGAAACTAAAGTAGTCAGCGAGGATGGTTGGGCGTATATTGCGACTGCCTAGCAATACAAAGGTTCTGTGTTCGAGAATCTAACCTTAACCCATTACACCTAACCTGCTACTTGAATTGTCCTAACCTTTTCCATTAGTTCTTCTAACCATCAACATAAATTTCCCCCTTAATTGTCCTTCGTCGTTACCACGCAACACGCAACCCGGTCTCAGAAAAATACATATAATTCTATACATCAATAAGTTACATCATCCAATTAGTATGCTATTGTACTACCGGGTAAGACATATGATACTATAAATCCTCTAATTTTGATCTTACTGTAACATAATGTATAACGAAATACAGTATATCATACTAAACGGACTGACAAATGTACGTACCAAATCCCACAAATTTCCTTGAGACAAGGTTGCATGGCTTCCTATCACTGCTCAGAAGGTGTGTTAAGCGTGCCTTAAGTGGTTTCTATCTCCCCTCTGGGATTTCTCTTAATCCAGGCCATTCTGTCTCTGTCCTGTGCCTGTCTCTGCTCCAGGAGCTTAAGGAGAAGATGGATGAGCTGCAGCCTCTGATCCCTGTGTTGGAGCAGTACAAGACAGACGCCCAGCTCATCTCCTCCTTTAAAGAGGAGATCAGAAACCTGTCCATGGTGCTCACAGCTATCCAGGAGGAGATGGGGGCATACGACTATGACGAGCTCTACCAGAGGGTGCTGAGACTGGACAGCAGGCTCCGCAACTGCATGGGCAAACTCAGTGAGTAGAATCAGATCAATATCAACTGCACGGGCAAACTCAGTGAGTAAAACCAGATCAATATCAACTGCACGGGCAAACTCAGTGAGTAGAACCAGATCAATATCAACTGCACGGGCAAACTTAGTGAGTAGAACCAGATCAATATCAACTGCACGGGCAAACTCAGTGAGTAGAACCAGATCAATATCAACTGCACGGGCAAACTCAGTGAGTAGAACCAGATCAATATCAACTGCATGGGCAAACTCAGTGAGTAGAACCAGATCAATATCAACTGCACGGGCAAACTCAGTGAATCATCCATTGTGTATTTATGGCTCACACCACAATAACTGTATATGGAGAAAATCAAGAATTCCTCACATAAACAGTGTTGTATTCCACTGGGTTAGGAAACTCTGAAGAGACAAAATCAGGATGAGATCTTTTAATGAGATCAGTTTTTCCTGCTGTATATAATCTACTATTTGACTCGACCTGATCTTAATGGGAAAAGGAATGAAAGGATCTTATTTATAAAAGGTAAATGGCATAATGGAGGTCAAAGATTGAGTATCTTGATATAAACGTGATATTGAACAACATAAATAAATAACTGAGAGCTAAGCATAGATAATATTATAGAATCTTTTATCACTGCGGTTTCCATGCTCAAGCACAGTTACACTGTAATATCCATAAACAAGAAAATGACTACATTCTTTCATCTGTGAATTAGTTGGAACCCCAAACACATTACTATGCATGCGCGTTTGCATACGGTGTTATGTGTGTGTGTTTGCATATTTCTGCAACTCTGCAATACCATGTGGGATACGACAAGCAGTACTGTAAAGCCCAGTATTAGTAAGCAACTTTCCCATGTAGTCAATACCTACTGCCAATTGATTGAGTCCGATATGATTGCCTTAGGCCTTAGACTTGAGTGTACGTGCTTCTGCCAGCCTGGATTTAATATGCACAGTGTTGTTGAGTAAACTCTCCGGTGGCACAGGCATGAAATTGGCTTGAGAAATCTATTTAGAAGAGGAGGAAAAAAACAGTACATCTTATCGCTGCATTTCTTTATTAACAGCATGTGGGAAATTAATGAAAATCACTGGACCTGTAACAATAAAGACATCTGGCACCCGGTTTGGGGCATGGATGACTGATCCACAGGCCTCTCAGAGAAACAACAGGGTGAGTTATGGGAGGGGAGTGGAGGAGGTGGAAGGTGGCTGGGCGTCTATGTTGGTGATAGCTCTTTCTCTGTGCGTGTCTCTGGTGACTACATCTCAGTTTTGTTTTCAGAGTATAGGGCAGGATTTATAACAATAATCTAATATTGTCATGACCAAACATCATGGTGTTGATTTTCATATAAGGCTGTTTCTGGGGATATTTAATGGCGTATAATTTAATTGAGTATAATTTAATTAGATGTATAAGGCATGTGAAGTGGTTCATATGTTATATTCATAAGGGAGATGGAGGAAATGGTGACCTTTTCGTAAAGATATTTTTGCGTGTTTGTTGCATGTTTATTCAGTCTGTGTTCAGTGTGAAAGACATCAGTTTGTGGTTTCGACTAATTCCTGCTATTCATCTTTCTTTGACATAGGTCTGGTACATGGACAGCTACACCAACAGTAAGATTGTCCGTGAGTACAAGACCATGGAAGACTTTGTGGCTAATGTGGTGTCTCGAACCTA
The DNA here is from genome assembly GCF_036934945.1 of Oncorhynchus masou masou. Classification (NCBI taxonomy): domain Eukaryota; kingdom Metazoa; phylum Chordata; class Actinopteri; order Salmoniformes; family Salmonidae; genus Oncorhynchus; species Oncorhynchus masou. Next base: position 48,350,854 of record NC_088241.1, on the reverse strand, counting down.
CAACCTTCCATTTAAATGGGAGGGAACCGGTCACGTAGTATACAATGGATCCCTGTACTACAACAAGTATCAGAGTAACATCATCGTGAAGTACAGTTTTGAGACAGGTCGAGTGCTGGCTCAGCGGGCTCTGGAGTACGCCGGCTTCCACAATACCTACCCCTACTCCTGGGGTGGATACTCCGACATCGATGTCATGGCCGACGAACTGGGCATGTGGGTGGTGTACGCAACCAATCAGAACGCGGGAAATATTGTCATCGCCCAGATGGATCCGGACACCCTGGAAGTCCAGAAGACATGGAACACGGAATATTCCAAACGGAATGCGGGGGAATCCTTTATGATCTGCGGAACACTCTACATCACCAACTCTCACCTGACGGGTGCTAAGGTCTACTACTCGTACTCCACCAAGACCTCCAGCTATGAGTACACAGACATCCCCTTCCACAACCAGTACTTTCACATGTCCATGTTAGACTATAACGCCAGGGAGAGGGCGCTCTATGCCTGGAACAATGGACACCAGGTGCTGTTCAATGTCACTCTGTTCCACGTCATCAAAACCGAAGATGACTCCTAGAGGAGAAATGAGAACAAATGTCAGATGTCCTCATATGGATACCATACAAATGAGAACAACAACTCTCAAAGAGAAAGCACCATCATTTGTGATATACAAGGGACCTTGTCCTAACTCCCTTGTTCATATTTGTTCTTCTCCCTAAAATGAACTGTGCTGTCTTTACATTGCCATTACTTGAAGAAATCACCTTTTTGTATTTTCTGGGCCAGAACACTTGAACACGGACAGAATGGCATTCCGTTTCCATTCTTCCTTTTTTAACTTCTAACATCGCTGCTGAAAAGACGACTTTACTGTATGGCCTTATTAACTGCTGTCTTTTGGATCCGTATCAGCCGAAGGCTCTAGATTGCTTTTGTGCATGAATGTCTGACATTTTGTCTGATGTAATTTATGATGATATATTAGCTCCGTTCCTGTTCTAGACATGTCCTTTAGTTCTCACAGTGTTTGTGGTGATGTCTATTTAAAGTATTTAAACCGGGGAGGTTGAAGATCATCCCCTCCAGACTATTTGCTGCCATGTATGTAGAGGTAATTTATAACAAAGCAAAATGGACAGTCTTATCAACTTGTTAAAAATATTGCAGTAACAATTTTATGTCTCTATGTGAGAGTTAAGTCCATATTTTTTATAAAATACTGTATCATAAAAGCGTATCTGTTTTTATTTGTCCATGTTGAATAAGGCAATACATACTCTTATAGTAAAAACAGAAATGAACCAATCCAGCACCAAATAAATCCTATGCTTTTATCTCGGTCTGAAGATGCTGCATTTTGATATCTATTGTGCCTGTAACATTTTTTGAGAGAAGTGTGACCAAAAATATAACTGAAAAAGCAAAATATCAGAGTAAAACATCAACATCTCTATGCCAAGATAAAAAGCTGAAAGAAATCATATTATGAAGGCCCCATTTATGAATGATGATGATGGTGGGGATGAAGGTGATGGCTTGCGAATATTGAAATTGTAATGTTTCCATTTCTGAGGCCTTTTCCTCTGTTGTGTTGAGTGCTATCCTTTGGCATTCCAATCAGGAAGTTCATGAACATGCAGAAAAAAGCTGGGATGATTCCCCTCTAGTCCCCACCCTCTGCATCTACTCAGGCAGGGTAGCCTAGTGGTTAGAGAGTTCAAATCCCCGAGCTGACAAGGTACAAATCTGTTGTTCTACCCCTGAACACTGTTCCTAGGCCGTCATTGAAAATAAGAATTTGTTCTTAACTGGCTTGCCTAGTTAAATAAAGGTAAAAAATAAACAAATCTGTCTAGTTTTACAGTAGTAGGCCATGAGACAGACTACGAAATGTACCACCTCTCTCCCTGCCCCTGCCCAAACAGTAAAATGCCTACCACAATCATGAATCCTTATCGATTCCCCATCTAGAGTCCTTGGCTACAAGTGTCACCCAGTGTGAGCATCTCTTCTCCACGCTGTCCCCGCTCCCACCGCACTCAAGGGAGAAAAAGAAAATCCGCACACATCAGCAGGGCTCTATTAAATCAGAAATTGCTCTTCCAGAAAAGTTGATTAGCATAGATTTTCCCACCTTTTCCCCTCTCTATGTGTCTATGTCTGGTTCAGCGGGAGGGAGGGATAAATGGATGGAGGGAGGGCTAACATTCAGTGTTGGGATCGTAATGTCAAACGCTGTCAGTTTGAATGCTCATGTCTCTATCTGTGCTCATCCAGATACTCAGTAAAAAACAGCACGCATCAAGATACTCAGTAAAAAACAACACGCATCAAGATACTCAGTAAAAACACCACGCATCAAGATACTCAGTAAAAAACACCACGCATCCAGATACTCAGTAAAAAACACCACGCATCAAGATACTCAGTAAAAAACACCACGCATCAAGATACTCAGTAAAAAACACCACGCATCAAGATACTCAGTAAAAAACACCACGCATCAAGATACTCAGTAAAAACACCACGCATGAAGATACTCAGTAAAAACACCACGCATGAAGATACTCAGTATAAACAACACACATCAAGATACTCAGTAAAAACACCACGCATGAAGATACTCAGTAAAAACACCACGCATCAAGTTACTCAGTAAAAAATACCACGCATCAAGATACTCAGTAAAAACACCACGCATCAAGATACTCAGTAAAAACACCATGCATCAAGATACTCCGAAAAAATACCACGCATCAAGTTACTCAGTAAAAAACACCACGCATCAAGATACTCAGTAGAAACACCATGCATCAAGATACTCAGTAAAAACACCACGCATGAAGTTACTCAGTAAAAAACACCACGCATCAAGATACTCAGTAGAAACACCATGCATCAAGATACTCAGTAAAAACACCATGCATCAAGATACTCAGTAGAAACACCATGCATCAAGATACTCAGTAAAAACACCACGCATCAAGATACTCAGTAGAAACACCATGCATCAAGATACTCAGTAAAAACACCACGCATGAAGTTACTCAGTAAAAAACACCACGCATCAAGATACTCAGTAGAAACACCATGCATCAAGATACTCAGTAAAAACACCATGCATCAAGATACTCAGTAGAAACACCATGCATCAAGATACTCAGTAAAAACACCACGCATCAAGATACTCAGTAAAAACACCACGCATGAAGATACTCAGTAAAAAACACCACACATCAAGATACTCAGTAAAAACAGCATGCATCAAGTTTCTCAGTAAAAACACCACACATCAAGATACTCAGTAAAAAACTTGGACCGCTTCACTGGGTGTTATATCTAGCGGGATCATTGAGTCTTTACTGTTCTCTCTGAGAAAATAGAGAGCAACCTATTGCATCTGAAGTTGGTCATTATGTATGGGGTTGGATGGAAGCCTAAATGACCTATACTATAAGTAAAAGTCATTGTCTGGATTGAGGCAAATAGTACAAACCCACACTCACTACATGGCACTCTGTTCCGCAATCAATTCCGTAATGATAGAACTCTTTCATTTGGGGAGAATTATCATTCATCTTTGATTAGATGGATCACATATAGCTTTTCTTCTGATTCTCGGAAATGAAGTTGAATAGATGGTACTTGGCAGATCAGATGTACTGATGGACACTTTGCATATCCTCAGGTTACCTACCTGACAGACAAGAGACTTTGAAGCACTGTATGATAATGACAGAGCGAGGTAGACATCAAAATAAGATCTCCCCTCGCTGCCTCTCCTGTATCAACAACCCTCATCACAATTCTCGAGGCAACATAAATACATGTAGGTCTATCTGGCATCGGGCCATCTTATTGATGTATGCTGCCTGGCGTATACTCAAGTTGTTGACCACAGGGCAGGGTCTACTCCCGCATAGCCTCTCAATGGACAGACTTGGACTCGTCAGTATGAAAATTGCATGGTTACTGTATCTTATGACATTTCTTTATTTTTTTTCTCTCTACATGGACAAACAGTAGTCGTCTAAAGTGGGTCCTTCATTATGATTATGTAGTCCCTCTTCTAAGCCTGATTGGACACACTTCCCGCCAGGACGATGTCGGGTGTGAGGAGAGTGTTGTGGAGAATATCAATTTGCATTTATCCGTTCATTTGGGTGTGCCTTTGCAGACGAGGCGATTTGCTGTTCCATTTCAGCTTAAATGAATAGTTCTCAGGAAAAAAAGTAATTTTGTTCACTGGCGGTAATGACTATCTGATATCTGTCAATAGTCATACAGGATTCATAATTCATCTTCAGAAGTCCTGATTCCGCATTAGTGAGAGGGAGCAGAAGTTCTGATTCCACATCAGTGAGAGGGAGCAGAAGTACATGATTCCACATTAGTGAGAGGGAGCAGAAGTCCTGTTTCCGCATTAGTGAGAGGGAGCAGAAGTCCTGATTCCACATTAGTGAGAGGGAGCAGAAGCCCTGATTCCACATCAGTGAGAGGGAGCAGAAGTCCTGATTCCACATCAGTGAGAGGGAGCAGAAGTCCTGATTCCACATCAGTGAGAATGAGCAGAAGTCGTCCTGATTCCGCATTAGTGAGAGGGAGCAGAAGTCCTGATTCCACATTAGTGAGAGGGAGCAGAAGCCCTGATTCCACATCAGTGAGAGGGAGCAGAAGTCCTGATTCCACATCAGTGAGAGGGAGCAGAAGTCCTGATTCCACATCAGTGAGAATGAGCAGAAGTCCTGATTCCACATCAGTGAGAGGGAGCAGAAGCCCTGATTCCACGTCAGTGAGAGGGAGCAGAAGTCCTGATTCCACATCAGTGAGAGGGAGCAGAAGTCCTGATTCCACATCAGTGAGAGGGAGCAGAAGCCCTGATTCCACATCAGTGAGAGGGAGCAGAAGTCCTGATTCCACATCAGTGAGAGGGAGCAGAAGTCCTGATTCCACATCAGTGAGAGGGAGCAGAAGTCCTGATTCCACATCAGTGAGAGGGAACAGAAGCCCTGATTCCACATCAGTGAGAGGGAGCAGAAGTCCTGATTCCACATCAGTGAGAAGGAGCAGAAGTCCTGGTTCCACATCAGTGAGAGGGAGCAGAAGTCCTGATTCCACATCCGTGAGAGGGAACAGAAGCCCTGATTCCACATCAGTGAGAGGGAGCAGAAGTCCTGATTCCACATCAGTGAGAGGGAGCAGAAGTCCTGATTCCACATCAGTGAGAGGGAGCCCAAGAAGTTGCTCCAGCTGCTTCACAAGTTATCTTCCACAATCTCTCCACAAAAGTTTGATGATAGATCTAGTAGCTTGAAGGACTTTCTGAAAACCCCTAGGAATCTTTTCCACTTTGCTTTATTCTTTTCAGTATGGTGTGCCCCACATTCACTAGCTTTGGGGCCTCGCCTCACAAATTGCTTCAAAAGTAGGGTTGCTAATGCTATTGGGGGAATAGAGTGATTTTATGAGCCTGTCATTTTCTTGAAAGGACAGAGGATATAGTGTGCTGCCCAACCAGCTGGTGGTGGTGAGGTCTGCTTTAATGACAAACCATCCATTCCCTGATCTATAGAGAATCAAAATGAAAGGAAGAATCGAAAGATTTCTTTGATAAAGGATAATCACATTCTGAATCCTCTTCTCATCCCCAAAGCCCTAACGTAATACACATTTTATTACTGGAACCAAGCACTGAGACACTGTGAGAGACGCCCCTGAGTTTTCCCCCCTTTTCAAACTGCAACAACGCTATTAACTGTCTGGGTGCTGTAGTCTAGAGAAATCAAATGCTAAATCCTCTCTTTTTTTATCCAAAATGCCTTCCCTTTCCCCTCCGTAGTAACCTGGGAGTTTCAGAGCTACAGACAACAGCAGGGAAAATTACCCTCGCGGAGAGAAATGACCCGAATAGACCGAGGGTCTTTGTACTGTGTAATTACCATGTCATTTGGTGGAGTTGTGTGTCTACTCTGACTTGACAGGCTGCTGGCATAATTGAGACGGGATATGAATACTGTCCACCTCTGACAGAAAGACGAGAGAAGAGCTGTTGGGAAGGAGAGGGAACAGAGGGGAGGAATGACATAATCTCACTACATATAGGCAGGACATTAGTTGCATATCACACTTCAACATACATATGCAATAGATTCATGCCAAGTGTTTGGATGGGTGTGTGTGTGTTGTGTTGTGTTCCTTGCGTGTGTGTGTGTGTGTGTGTGTGCGTGCACAGTCTTCACACGTGTGTGCTCTGCATATGAGCGTGCATGCATGTGTGTGTTATTGTTTTTGCTGCGTTGACTTCACCATTAGCAGTTGAGAGAAACAAAGAGTTATCTGAAATACCCTTTTAGCCGAGAGCACAATCCAACACCCATTATAAAATACATTTTTGATTGACCTAACGCTGATTTTCACTCATTAATTTGACCAAAAACAAGGGAAGCAGAGAGGCAGAAAGGCCAGTACAACGTCATGATTATTCTCCTGTCACCCCATGTTCCGTAGCTGTGGTGTTCAGGCAATTGCAGCAATTCAATCACCAGCTAACCAAAGCAATTCAATCACACCACACCAGCTAGCCACAATCATTCAAAACTAAATCAACAGCAAGGCTGCATTTCATTTCATGTTGAAAAGCGGTTTGAAAATCCACCTCTGATTACCATATCAATCATAGGACCTTGTTAGTTTTCTTCCTGCTATCTAGCCTAAGTTCGCTTGGGTTTGTATTAATGGTATTGTATTCTTTGTGACGCCTCCCTTTCAACCTAGTCTTGGTTAGGGGGTGGGTGGACTACTGTCTGCTGTACATATCAAGTTATGTTCTTTACATGTGAAGGAAAATACGTCTTCGGAAATGGAGAAAAATAAGTTTTAGTTCAGCAACCAATATGATATGATGAAAGAACTGAGCTTCCACTGTGAGGAAGAAAGAACTCCAACAAGAGGTTTCGCAATCCAAGCAACAACAACAATTCTAATGGCCTGTTAGTGTTGTTATTAGTGGTACTATAGTGCAGCGTTCTTTCTCGAACTGTCCATGACATCTTAGAGGCCGTTGTCGGTCTTCTTGTTAGCGAAGCAGTGCCTTGCCCTTGAGTGTGTGGTAGAGATACTATGTGATGCGAAGATGAATGTGTGTCCCCTCAGCAGGACAGCCAGGTGATGAGATTTACATCATTAAAGAGCCAGAGGGGAGAATGAATTAACCCAACACACACTGACTGGTCATAAATCACCATCTATACAGGCCATCTACACGTCAGTCACTCTAAAAATACACAGACACCTATACCCAGAAGAGTCTTTTAGTTTCAGAAGGACGCTGTTTATCATATAGGTTTATGGTTTAAATCAGTTATAAGCAGACCCAATAAAGTAGTCACCAATATTGTGAAGGGAAATAACAATATAGTCTATTCTACCATGGAGTTGACAGTTTCAGTTTAAAATGAAACAGCACATTAAAACACATCTCAATCCCATTATAACAACAGGCCAATGCTGGCTAATTCATCCCATTTAGATGCATTAGATTTAAGAGCCTCTCTATTAAATAGAGGTTTATGAAGTATTTTTTCCCTGCTTTGTATGGCTGTGGAGGGGTTGCTGGTAAGCACCTGGCACCAGTTCAGCAATAGGCTGAAGTCAGAGAGGCTGGATACTTAGAAATACAATTACTAGAACCGAACATTCCCATTCAAGTCAAACTGTCGTGGTCCGAAGGGCTTTAATATAACCACTCTAGTTAGTATAATTCTATGCATCTAGCCTCTCTTTCTCTCTGTAATATAATTACTGAAAATATAATTACTACAATTACCATAGTAATAGTAATTAATAGAATTACTAGAACCGACATTATCATGCAAGTCAAATTGCTATGGTCTGAGAGGCCCGTTCTAGAAATTATATTTCTACGGCTGGATGGATGCTGGAGGAGGTCCAGCAGGCAGTGTCCAACGTTGATGATGTCAGGACGATTGCAGCCAGAGGGAAAATCAATGGCGGGTCATGAGAGGTCACTGGTGTCTGTTAAACAAGCTTGGATTCTCCTCGCCACATATCTGTCTCTGTCTTGCTGTACATTGTACAACACTGTTAGCTGCTACTTGTTTTAACTTTCAATTTGACTTTCTCCAAACGTACGTTTCCACTTAGTTGATTGGAGGAGAGAAATACAGATATCACTATAATTTTTCACAATATGACTACAAGGCTACGGCTAACAATATTTATCAGTTTTTCTGTTTACCGTTATAAAGTTGTCTCACCGGTATTCTCCTTACCTCTCTACTGCCTCTTGATGAAGATGTACTGCGGTACAGAGTAGTATACTGATATATAACAGCAGGCAGACAGAGTAATAACAGCAATAAATAAGAGTATTAACAGCAGGGAGGCAAACTAATAACAGCAAAATAACAACGTAATAACAACAGGGAGGCAGAGATATATCAGCATGGAGACAGAGTAATAACAGCATGGAGACAGAGTAATAACAGCATGGAGACACAATAACTGCAGGGAGACAGAGTAATAACAACATCCAGAAAGAGTAATAATAGCATGGAGACAGAGTAATAGCAGCATGGAGACAGAGTAATAGCAGCAGGTAGACAGAGTAGTAGCAGCAGCGACACAGAGTAATAACAGCAGGGAGACAGAATAATAGCGGCAGGGAGAAAAATGTATGACAGCAGGGAGAGAGAATAGTAGCAGCAGGGAGAACAAGTAATAACAGTAGGGAGACACAGTAATAACAGCAAGGAAGCAAATTAGTAACCGCAGGCCGACAGAGTAATAATGGCATGGAGACAGAGTAGTAGCAGCAGAGTGACAGAGTAGTAGCAGTAGGGAGACAGAGTAATAACAGCAGAGAGACAGAGTAGTAGCAGTAGGGAGACAGAGTAATAACAGCAGAGTGACAGAGTAGTAGCAGTAGGGAGACAGAGTAATAGCAGCAGAGTGACAGAGTAGTAGCAGCAGGGAGACAGAGTAATAACAGCAGAGTGACAGAGTAGTAGCAGTAGGGAGGCATAGTAATAGCAGCAGGGAGACAGAGTGATAACAACAGAGTGACAGAGTAGTAGCAGTAGGGAGGCATAGTAATAGCAGCAGGGGGACAGAGTAGTAGCAGCAGGGAGACAGAGTAGTAGCAGCAGGGAGACAGAGTAGTAGCAGCAGGGAGGCAGAGTAATAACAGCAGGGAGACAGAGTAGTAGCAGCAGGGAGACAGAGTAGTAGCAGCAGGGAGACAGAGTAGTAGCAGCAGGGAGACAGAGTAATAGCAGCAGGGAGGCAGAGTAATAACAGCAGGGAGACAGTGTAATAACAGCAGGGAGGCATAGTAATAGCAGCAGGGAGACAGAGTAATAGCAGCAGGGAGACAGAGTAATAACAGCAGAGTGACAGAGTAGTAGCAGTAGGGAGGCATAGTAATAGCAGCAGGGAGACATAGTAATAGCAGCAGGGAGGCAGAGTAATAGCAGTAGGGAGGCATAGTAATAGCAGCAGGGAGGCAGAGTAATAACAGCAGGGAAGCAAATTAGTAACCGCAGGCCGACAGAGTAATAATGGCATGGAGACAGAGTAGTAGCAGCAGGGTGACAGAGTGGTAGCAGTAGGGAGACAGAGTAATAACAGCAGAGTGACAGAGTAGTAGCAGTAGGGAGACAGAGTAATAGCAGCAGAGTGACAGAGTAGTAGCAGTAGGGAGACAGAGTAATAGCAGCAGAGTGACAGAGTAGTAGCAGTAGAGAGGCATAGTAATAGCAGTAGGGAGACAGAGTAATAACAACAGAGTGACAGAGTAGTAGCAGTAGGGAGGCATAGTAATAGCAGCAGGGAGACAGAGTAATAACAACAGAGTGACAGAGTAGTAGCAGTAGGGAGGCATAGTAATAGCAGCAGGGGGACAGAGTAGTAGCAGCAGAGTGACAGAGTAATAGCAGCAGAGTGACAGAGTAGTAGCAGTAGGGAGACAGAGTAATAACAGCAGAGAGACAGAGTAGTAGCAGTAGGGAGACAGAGTAATAACAGCAGAGTGACAGAGTAGTAGCAGTAGTGAGACAGAGTAATAGCAGCAGAGTGACAGAGTAGTAGCAGTAGGGAGACAGAGTAATAACAGCAGAGTGACAGAGTAGTAGCAGTAGGGAGGCATAGTAATAGCAGCAGGGGGACAGAGTAGTAGCAGCAGGGAGACAGAGTAGTAGCAGCAGGGAGACAGAGTAGTAGCAGCAGGGAGGCAGAGTAATAACAGCAGGGAGACAGAGTAATAACAGCAGGGAGACAGAGTAATAGCAGCAGGGAGACAGGGTAATAACAGCAGAGAAACAGAGTAATAACAGCAGGGAGACAGAGTAATAGCAGCAGGGAGACAGAGTAGTAGCAGCAGGGAGGCAGAGTAATAACAGCAGGGAGACAGTGTAATAACAGCAGGGAGACAGAGTAATAGCAGCAGGGAGACAGAGTAATAGCAGCAGGGAGGCAGAGTAATAGCAGTAGGGAGGCATAGTAATAGCAGCAGGGAGGCAGAGTAATAACAGCAGGGAAGCAAATTAGTAACCGCAGGCCGACAGAGTAATAATGGCATGGAGACAGAGTAGTAGCAGCTGGGTGACAGAGTGGTAGCAGTAGGGAGACAGAGTAATAACAGCAGAGTGACAGAGTAGTAGCAGTAGGGAGACAGAGTAATAGCAGCAGAGTGACAGAGTAGTAGCAGTAGAGAGGCATAGTAATAGCAGTAGGGAGACAGAGTAATAACAACAGAGTGACAGAGTAGTAGCAGTAGGGAGGCATAGTAATAGCAGCAGGGAGACAGAGTAATAACAACAGAGTGACAGAGTAGTAGCAGTAGGGAGGCATAGTAATAGCAGCAGGGGGACAGAGTAGTAGCAGCAGAGTGACAGAGTAGTAGCAGCAGGGAGACAGAGTAGTAGCAGCAGGGAGGCAGAGTAATAACAGCAGGGAGACAGAGTAATAACAGCAGGGAGACAGAGTAATAGCAGCAGGGAGACAGGGTATTAACAGCAGGGAAACAGAGTAATAACAGCAGTGAGACAGAGTAATAGCAGCAGGGAGACAGAGTAATAGCAGTAGGGAGACAGAGTAATAACAGCAGAGTGACAGAGTAGTAGCAGTAGGGAGGCATAGTAATAGCAGCAGGGAGACAGAGTAATAACAACAGAGTGACAGAGTAGTAGCAGTAGGGAGGCATGGTAATAGCAGCAGGGGGACAGAGTAGTAGCAGCAGAGTGACAGAGTAGTAGCAGTAGGGAGGCATAGTAATAGCAGCAGGGAGACAGAGTAGTAGCAGCAGGGAGGCAGAGTAATAACAGCAGGGAGACAGAGTAATAGCAGCAGGGAGACAGGGTAATAGCAGCAGGGAAACAGAGTAATAACAGCAGGGAGACAGAGTAATAGCAGCAGGGAGACAGAGTAGTAGCAGCAGGGAGACAGAGTAGTAGCAGCAGGGAGGCAGAGTAATAACAGCAGGGAGACAGAGTAATAACAGCAGGGAGACAGAGTAATAGCAGCAGGGAGACAGGGTAATAACAGCAGGGAAACAGAGTAATAACAGCAGGGAGACAGAGTAATAGCAGCAGGGAGACAGAGTAGTAGCAGCAGGGAGGCAGAGTAATAACAGCAGGGAGACAGTGTAATAACAGCAGGGAGACAGAGTAATAGCAGCAGGGAGACAGAGTAATAGCAGCAGGGAGACAGAGTAATAACAGCAGAGTGACAGAGTAGTAGCAGTAGGGAGGCATAGTAATAGCAGCAGGGAGACATAGTAATAGCAGCAGGGAGGCAGAGTAATAGCAGTAGGGAGGCATAGTAATAGCAGCAGGGAGGCAGAGTAATAACAGCAGGGAAGCAAATTAGTAACCGCAGGCCGACAGAGTAATAATGGCATGGAGACAGAGTAGTAGCAGCAGGGTGACAGAGTGGTAGCAGTAGGGAGACAGAGTAATAACAGCAGAGTGACAGAGTAGTAGCAGTAGGGAGACAGAGTAATAGCAGCAGAGTGACAGAGTAGTAGCAGTAGGGAGGCATAGTAATAGCAGCAGGGGGACAGAGTAGTAGCAGCAGGGAGACAGAGTAGTAGCAGCAGGGAGACAGAGTAGTAGCAGCAGGGAGGCAGAGTAATAACAGCAGGGAGACAGAGTAATAACAGCAGGGAGACAGAGTAATAGCAGCAGGGAGACAGGGTAATAACAGCAGGGAAACAGAGTAATAACAGCATTGAGACAGAGTAATAGCAGCAGGGAGACAGAGTAGTAGCAGCAGGGAGGCAGAGTAATAACAGCAGGGAGACAGTGTAATAACAGCAGGGAGGCATAGTAATAGCAGCAGGGAGACAGAGTAATAGCAGCAGGGAGACAGAGTAATAACAGCAGATTGACAGAGTAGTAGCAGTAGGGAGGCATAGTAATAGCAGCAGGGAGACATAGTAATAGCAGCAGGGAGGCAGAGTAATAGCAGTAGGGAGGCATAGTAATAGCAGCAGGGAGGCAGAGTAATAACAGCAGGGAAGCAAATTAGTAACCGCAGGCCGACAGAGTAATAATGGCATGGAGACAGAGTAGTAGCAGCATGGTGACAGAGTGGTAGCAGTAGGGAGACAGAGTAATAACAGCAGAGTGACAGAGTAGTAGCAGTAGGGAGACAGAGTAATAGCAGCAGAGTGACAGAGTAGTAGCAGTAGGGAGACAGAGTAATAGCAGCAGAGTGACAGAGTAGTAGCAGTAGAGAGGCATAGTAATAGCAGTAGGGAGACAGAGTAATAACAACAGAGTGACAGAGTAGTAGCAGTAGGGAGGCATAGTAATAGCAGCAGGGAGACAGAGTAATAACAACAGAGTGACAGAGTAGTAGCAGTAGGGAGGCATAGTAATAGCAGCAGGGGGACAGAGTAGTAGCAGCAGAGTGACAGAGTAATAGCAGCAGAGTGACAGAGTAGTAGCAGTAGGGAGACAGAGTAATAACAGCAGAGAGACAGAGTAGTAGCAGTAGGGAGACAGAGTAATAACAGCAGAGTGACAGAGTAGTAGCAGTAGGGAGACAGAGTAATAGCAGCAGAGTGACAGAGTAGTAGCAGTAGGGAGACAGAGTAATAACAGCAGAGTGACAGAGTAGTAGCAGTAGGGAGGCATAGTAATAGCAGCAGGGGGACAGAGTAGTAGCAGCAGGGAGACAGAGTAGTAGCAGCAGGGAGACAGAGTAGTAGCAGCAGGGAGGCAGAGTAATAACAGCAGGGAGACAGAGTAATAACAGCAGGGAGACAGAGTAATAGCAGCAGGGAGACAGGGTAATAACAGCAGGGAAACAGAGTAATAACAGCAGGGAGACAGAGTAATAGCAGCAGGGAGACAGAGTAGTAGCAGCAGGGAGGCAGAGTAATAACAGCAGGGAGACAGTGTAATAACAGCAGGGAGACAGAGTAATAGCAGCAGGGAGACAGAGTAATAGCAGCAGGGAGACAGAGTAATAACAGCAGAGTGACAGAGTAGTAGCAGTAGGGAGGCATAGTAATAGCAGCAGGGAGACATAGTAATAGCAGCAGGGAGGCAGAGTAATAGCAGTAGGGAGGCATAGTAATAGCAGCAGGGAGGCAGAGTAATAACAGCAGGGAAGCAAATTAGTAACCGCAGGCCGACAGAGTAATAATGGCATGGAGACAGAGTAGTAGCAGCTGGGTGACAGAGTGGTAGCAGTAGGGAGACAGAGTAATAACAGCAGAGGGACAGAGTAGTAGCAGTAGGGAGACAGAGTAATAGCAGCAGAGTGACAGAGTAGTAGCAGTAGGGAGACAGAGTAATAACAGCAGAGAGACAGAGTAGTAGCAGTAGGGAGACAGAGTAATAGCAGCAGAGTGACAGAGTAGTAGCAGTAGAGAGGCATAGTAATAGCAGTAGGGAGACAGAGTAATAACAACAGAGTGACAGAGTAGTAGCAGTAGGGAGGCATAGTAATAGCAGCAGGGAGACAGAGTAATAACAACAGAGTGACAGAGTAGTAGCAGTAGGGAGGCATAGTAATAGCAGCAGGGGGACAGAGTAGTAGCAGCAGAGTGACAGAGTAGTAGCAGCAGGGAGACAGAGTAGTAGCAGCAGGGAGGCAGAGTAATAACAGCAGGGAGACAGAGTAATAACAGCAGGGAGACAGAGTAATAGCAGCAGGGAGACAGGGTAATAACAGCAGGGAAACAGAGTAATAACAGCAGGGAGACAGAGTAATAGCAGCAGGGAGACAGAGTAGTAGCAGCAGGGAGGCAGAGTAATAACAGCAGGGAGACAGTGTAATAACAGCAGGGAGACAGAGTAATAGCAGTAGGGAGACAGAGTAATAACAGCAGAGTGACAGAGTAGTAGCAGTAGGGAGGCATAGTAATAGCAGCAGGGAGACAGAGTAATAACAACAGAGTGACAGAGTAGTAGCAGTAGGGAGGCATGGTAATAGCAGCAGGGGGACAGAGTAGTAGCAGCAGAGTGACAGAGTAGTAGCAGTAGGGAGGCATAGTAATAGCAGCAGGGAGACAGAGTAGTAGCAGCAGGGAGGCAGAGTAATAACAGCAGGGAGACAGAGTAATAGCAGCAGGGAGACAGAGTAATAACAGCAGGGAGGCAGTGTAATAACAGCAGGGAGACAGAGTAATAGCAGCAGGGAGACAGAGTAATAACAGCAGAGTGACAGAGTAGTAGCAGTAGGGAGGCATAGTAATAGCAGCAGGGAGACATAGTAATAGCAGCAGGGAGGCAGAGTAATAGCAGTAGGGAGGCATAGTAATAGCAGCAGGGAGGCAGAGTAATAACAGCAGGGAGACAGAGTAATAGCAGCAGGGAGACAGAGTTGTAGCAGCAGGGAGACAGAGTTGTAGCAGCAGGGAGACAGAGTTGTAGCAGCAGGGAGACAGGGTAATAACAGCAGGGAAACAGAGTAATAACAGCAATAAATCGTGTCATGACGTGGCCCTTTCTGGGTTTAGATCATGGCTTCCCCCTCACTCTCTCCTCTCCCCAGGTTCTGTTATCTCAGGCTATAAATTCTTGGCAAAGACTCTCTCCCCCTGATAATGCGGAGAGAGATACACAGAGAGAACAAAAGATTTCACATGGCAAACTCCTAAATCCCCAAAATGGGAATTTGAAACAAAATGTCCACTTGTGAGAAGGTGGGAATGGTCCGTAGACACTTAAGGGACGGGTATGACGAGTGTGTTTCTTCTGGTGACCTCAGAGAGGACAGGAAGCATACTACTGTTACGAGAGAAAGAAACTCCAGAGGAAATCCTCTTCAGACCACGCATACCTTGGTGTCAACTGAGGTGGAACAGGTTTGAGTACCAAGACTGAGCGAACCCACAGCGTGAGCTGTGATTGCAAATAGTTTAGACTAAGCAAAGCTGTGATTGTGAATAATTACTGAATTCCTAACAATGCCATGTGGAGCATTGGCTACACAGCTGGAAATGGTTCAACTCTGAGACTATCAATCCCGACAGAATAAGAGCAAATCTTAGATACCAATCATTAGTCTGCAGCTAGAAATTATGTAAACCTGGGATGTTATTACCAACAACCACCAAAATATCTATCTATGAGAACATTTCTGAATGGTACTCTGAAGTATCCATTCTAACCATGAAAGTGTCAGGACCCGGTTACGAACCTGGGTCTCCGGAGTGAGAAACAGTCACTTAACCAACTGAGCCACGAATAGTCAGCAGAACCCAGAAGATGAGGCAGACACAGCAGTACTTAAGACGGTGTATTTAATAAAGTAAAAAGGAGAAGTCCTTCAATACAAAAATGGCAAATCCAAAAGGTGGTAGGAATAGCACAAAAAAGCCTCAAGAGATAATCAAAAACAAAAACAGAATTCCACAAGAGCATCCACCGGAATCGACAAGAATACACAGACCACTAGGGCTGGGTGCTAACATACAAACACAGAGCCCAGAACTGAGGGAAACTAAGGGTTTAAATACAATCAGGGGAAAACGAGGCACAGGTGCAAATAATAATGGGGAACAAGGGAAAAAACATAAGGTCAAAAAGCACAATGGGGGCATCTAGTGACCAAAACCCGGAACAACCCTGGCCAAATCCTGACAGAAAGGCTTTGATCTTCAGAGAAGCAGAGAGAGAGAGAGCGAAAGAGACGTGGATGAACTGACTCTCCAGCAGACGGACCGGATTCCAACAGAAAAGATCACGACACATGGGCGTAAATATATATATTGATTGCAATTATTCCCGAATGAGTGAGCGTTCATGTGCATAGGATTAGCCTTTCAATGAATAGAATTATAGTAGTAATGTGTGTAGTGATCTCTCTGGTCTTTCCCGCTCTCGCTCAGTCCACACCCACTTCCCTTTGTCCACCAAGCCGTCATATCGGACTAGCCCACTAGGGAATCTTCCCTATCCTTGTCAGTAACGTATGTCTACTGTTGTTTGTTTATGCATTTATGTGGTTTATTTAGTTAGTTAGTAAATCAATTATTAAGCCAATCGGTATATGAATGATTCAAAGTAAAGGCTGGGCTAATGCAGATAACCAACCATTTACAATGTTTGGAATTAGACTGACTTGAGGTAAATAATAATTCATTAATAAGAAGATAAATTGATCAGATATTAAAATATCTGAAGAGTTACATTAGGAAATTATAACTTTGTAATCTGAAGATTTTCCTTGGTGCCACGACTTCCTAGTTAATTACATTTACATGATTAGTTTAATCACGTAATAATAAGAGAATATATTTGATTAAATAACAGTCTTCATGATGCCAAAAACACAACAACAGCAAGGAGACACAATAACAGCAGGCAGACAGAGTAACAACAGCAAGGACACACAATAACAGCAGGCAGACAGAGTAACAACAGCAAGGACACACAATAACAGCAGGCAGACAGAGTAACAACAGCAAGGACACACAGTAACAAAAGCATAGAGACTGAGTAATAACAGGCAGACAGTAATATTTGCAGGGAGACAGAGTAATGGCAGCAGGGAATCAGAGTAATAGAAGCACGAAGCCATATCAATAGCAGAAGAGAGACAAAGTAATAGCAGCAGGGAGACAAAGTATAACTTCAAGGAGTCAGAGTAATAACAGCAGGCAGATTGAGTAGTAACAGCAGGGAAGAAAAGTAATAACAGCCTGGAGCCACGTTAATAACAGCAAGGAGCAAAATTAATAACAGCAAGGAGACAGAGTAATAACAGCAGGGGGGCAGAGTAATAGAAGCAAGAAGACATTAATAGCAGCAGGGAGACAAAGTAATAGCAGTGTTGAGAAAGAGTAGTAGCAGCAGGGAGTCAGAGTGATAACAGCAGGGAGACAGAGTGATAACAGCAGGGAGACTGGGTAATAGCAGTGTTGAGAAAGAGTAGTAGCAGCAGGGAGTCAGAGTGATAACAGCAGGGAGTCAGAGTGATAACAGCAGGGAGGCAGAGTGATAACAGCAGGGAGACAAAGTGATAACAGCAGGGAGACAGAGTGATAACAGCAGGGAGACTGGGTAATAGCAGTGTTGAGAAAGAGTAGTAGCAGCAGGGAGTCAGAGTGATAACAGCAGGGAGTCAGAGTGATAACAGCAGGGAGGCAGAGTGATAACAGCAGGGAGACAAAGTGATAACAGCAGGGAGACAGAGTGAAAACAGCAGGGAGACAGAGTAATAACAGCAGGGAGTCAGAGTGATAACAGCAGGGAGTCAGAGTGATAACAGCAGGGAGCCAGATTAATTGCAGCATGGAGACAGAGTAATAGTAGCAGGGAGACAGAGTGATAACAGCAGGGAGACAGAGTAATAGTAGCAGGGAAACAAATTAATATATGCAGTGAGAAATTAATAACATTAGGCAGACAGAATAATAACAGCAGTCATACAGAGTAATAACAGCAGGGAGAGAGTAATAACAGCAATAAATCAGAGTAATTATAGCGGGGTACGTACTGGTGGCAGAGAACTCAGGCGCAGGAGAGCGAAAACTGATTTACAGCGATGTCGTTTAATAAACATAAAAACCACCGTAAACAGAACGATCAATGAATGGGTCAAACAAAACGTGGTATCCACCAGCATAACATATACAAGCACTACAAGAAACAATTCCGGACAAGGACATGGGGGGAACAGAGGGTTAAATACACAAGATGGAATTTATGGAATTGAAACCAGGTGTGAGGGAAGACAAGACAAAACCAAAGGAAAATGAAAAGTGGATCGGCGATGGCAAGAAGACTGGTGCAGTCGACCGCCGAAAGCCGCCCGAACTAGGACGGAAGTCGTGACAGTAATAGTAGCAGGGAGCCAGAGAAATAGCAGCATGGAGACAGAGTAATAGCAGCATGGAGACAGAGTAAAAGCAGCATGGAGACAGAGTAATAGCAGCATGGAGACAGAGTAATAGTAGCAGGGAGCCAGAGTAATAGCAGCATGGAGGCAGAGAAATAGCAGCATGGAGACAGAGTAGTAGCATCATGGAGACAGAATAATAACAGCATGGAGAAAGAGAAATAACAGCATGGAGACAGAGTAATAGCAGCATGGAGACAGAGTAATAGCAGCATGGTGCCAGAGTAATAGCAGCATGGAGACAGAGTAATAGCAGCATGGAGCCAGATTAATAGTAGCAGGGAGCCAGAGTAATAGTAGCAGGGAGCCAGAGTAATAGCAGCATGGAGACAGAGTAATAGCAGCATGGAGACAGAGTAATAGCAGCATGGAGACAGAGAAATAGTAGCAGGGAGAAAGAGTAATATCAGCAGGGAGCCAGAGTAATAGCAGCAGGGAGCCAGAGTAATAGTAGCATGTAGACAGAGTAATAGCAGCATGGAGACAGAGTAATAGCAGCATGTAGACAGAGTAATAGCAGCATGGAGACAGAGTAATAGCAACATGGAGACAGAGTAATAGTAGCAGGGAGAAAGAGTAATATCAGCAGGGAGCCAGAGTAATAGCAGCAGGGAGCCAGAGTAATAGTAGCATGTAGACAGAGTAATAGCAGCATGGAGACAGAGTAATAGCAGCATGGAGACAGGGTAATATAAGCATGGAGACAGAGTAATAGCAACATGGAGACAGAGGAATAGCAGCATGGAGCCAGAGTAATAGCAGCAGGGAGCCAGAGTAATAGCAGCATGGAGACAGAGTAATAGCAGCATGGAGACAGAGTAATAGCAGCATGGAGACAGAGTAATAGCAGCATGGAGCCAGAGTAATAGCAGCATCGAGAAAGAGTAATCGCAGCAGGGAGCCAGAGTAATAGCAGCAGGGAGCCAGAGTAATAGCAGCATGGAGACAGAGTAATAGCAGCATGGTGCCAGAGTAATAGCAGCATGGAGACAGAGTAATAGCAGCATGTAGACAGAGTAATAGCAGCATGGAGACAGAGTAATAGCAGCATGTAGACAGAGTAATAGCAGCAGGGAGCCAGAGTAATAGCAGCATGGAGACAGAGTAATAGCAGCATGGAGACAGAGTAATAGCAGCATGGAGACAGAGAAATAGTAGCAGGGAGACAGAGTAATAGCAGCATGGAGCCAGAGTAATATCAGCAGGGAGCCAGAGTAATAGCAGCAGGGAGCCAGAGTAATAGCAGCATGTAGACAGAGTAATAGCAGCATGGAGCCATGTTAGTGGAATTCTAAATTCCTCTGTTTTATTTCCCAATCAGAATTAAATACTCTGTCAATGCATTTAAGGGTTTGTAAGACCCTATATATTTTATAGGAATGGACAGATCCCCGGTCTTAAAAGTCAGGTAACAGTGTTTAATTCAAGAGAGTACTGGTATATACACATTTTTCCACAGGTTATAAACTGAAAATGACGTCAGCGTTTTCTAAATGTTCTATCTCTTCATGACACCGGTAGAGAGGCCCTATAGTTCTCGAGCCTTCCCTTCTCGCCTGTAGCCAAGGTCAGTCCATGTAGATAGCATTCTCGACAGTCTAGAGATAGTCCGTCCCTGCCATCTGGAGTTAGTTCATCCATTTGTACCAAGGCACTGTTCTAAACTCCTGACTATATTATATACAATTGGGAATGGGAGCAAGAGTGAAAATTCATATATGTACAGTACATAATAGCATTTGGACTAGTCAGTCCTGATTGAAATGTATACATAATTAGTCATCATTGATAAGAATTTCCTTAACATATCCACCCTTTGATTAATTATTATACATTCAAACACACATTGTAGTTATATTGTAATATTGAAAAGCCCATTTCTATTTTTATTAGAGATATTTCTTGTCATCAAAACATCACCTAAACATAACCCACTACTTGCATTCACCATAACTGTTTCTCAGCCTACATCAGAATCATAACTCTTCTTATCAGGATTTTTGTTACAATCTTTATTAAAAAACAGTCTAATATTGAGATGGGATACAACCTAGCCTCCCTAAACATCAAAAATGGTCTTATCAAATATAAATTCCCCACAAATTAAAGATCCAGATTCGTCCACTTGTTCTGTAGTTATGCATTCAGTCCTCCACGGGTCAGAACCTGGAATCTGCTGGTACCTCACCATCTATTGCCATCGATTTCTCCAGAGTCCTGGAAATAAGGCCTCATACACAGGGAATTAGACAACAGCCCCATAAAACTAAACAGTCACACAGGTGAATGTAGCCCATAATACAGTGATCATAATATTTTTTCACATTTTCCGAACATACTTATCAAAACAATTAGTCGGAGAAGTATCCACCCCAGAGTTTTCTGCCAATCCGTGAGCCAGGGTGGTCAAACCAGCTGAGGCTTCGGGCACTGATTCGTCCAGAGCTGTGTTATTTGGGATGTAAGCACAAACATGGTCCTGATAATCACTCATACTTCTCCCTTTTCAGCCATTAACATATCTAATGCAATTCTATTCTGCCAAGCCAACCAGCTGGTTGCTTCAGTCTGTTCTGCAAACACTTTAATAGCATATCTGGTATACTTGTTAAAGCGCTGTTGATTATCATAAATATAATTAATCCAGTCCACGTTCTTATTGAGAGTAGACCCCCCGGAAATGCTTAACTCTAATCCTGCTAGGATCTGATTTCTTGCTTTGACTCATCTGGCACCCCCCTTGGAACCCCAATGTTATCAATGTATACGTAGTCAATAAGAGACCCGGATGGAATAGCTCTTTTCTCCCATTTGGCTATACTTCATGTCTTGGTGTTGAATGAGTGTGGAAGGCATTACAATGGAGCATAATCCTGTCCAATCTGTCGGTAAAACCTCGCCCTGACATCATTTCCCAAGAGTACTGTACCGGGCCAAATGGTAATAATCTCCTCCGGTCACTGTGAAGGGAGGAACCTGGGGATTGAAATAGTGCAAATCAATACAACTGTCATTATCTGGCATTCCTGCTTTCGTGAACAGCTTTACCATACCGGCCTAAACTCCTCTACCCAGAACCGTTCTAGGGTGTCGACCAGCCCCTGGTCATATCCATCATACCACAACCCTAGATTCTCCTTCAATACTGTTTAAAGGGTTAGGCGTATCTTTATGCAATACATCCCTCTCTCCAGATTACAATCAAAAACTCTCACCTTCACTATACTCCACCTCCTTCCATACTGGGTGAGTGGAATCATATAGCCCTCTCTCTCCAAATGAGCTATGACCTGTGTCCACGATCAATATGGGAACCTGCACCGATATACGCCATAATGGCTCAGAGTGCTAGACTGCCATGTAGTTAGAGACTCCATTTTGGTCTACATAAAACTCCATTGAGAGATCCTTCCCAACCTCTACTCTAACTTCCTGTCTACCCAGATTGAGGGATCTCTTTTGCTTATTTTGGAACAAAATCCTCATAGTCTAAACCATGGGTCAAATTACCACTCTCCGCATACTCAAGTAGGACGTGCTGTTTCAGGAATATGTCACCCACGATAAGACAGCTCAGATGAACAGCTTCCATGTGAAGCCCCACCCTCTCCCCGAGAACACATCACTTAGCAAGAGCCAGACACATCTTCACTTCTATGAACAACAACAAGGATGAAAAGACAGGGAGGGTTTTTTCATACAAGAGATGGCCCCTGGACTTCTGTTAATTCCAGTTCTCCTCTCGAACACTGTTTATTGTTCAAAAGTGTCAATGTGTCTTACCCTCCCGTCGTGCGATATGAATCCGGGTAGCTCTTTCAGCTAGCTGTCACCAGGAGTCCTTCGTATGGTCACCCCAACAAGCCTCTGGGACTGGATTGAGTGACTTCACCTGTAGTTCAACTGTAATGCATAAAATCCTGGACATACAGGCTTGGTTAACAAACAGTTTCTCATATGTTTTATCTGATAGCTAAAAAATGTTTTTATTTATTTTTTATTATTAGTTTCTTATCCAATAGGCCACTAACTTACCCACCCCCCTTTTGATACCTGGCTCTGCCCAGGTATCAACCTTATATACCCTAAAAAATGACTTAGGTAGGATTAGTAAATTATCCTTATTTTCTGACATTATCATGTATGTCCAATTCTCTCTTGGGCATCCATTCATCCCAATCCTGTATCAATTCTCTGTCCAGTGGCTTATCTAGTTTAAGAAGTATCTGTGCTATTTATATATGTTCTTAAATATATGTATTTAGCGATTTCAACAGTAATTCCTTTCTCTGCTATTCCTCAAAATGCCACTAAGCGTCTCACTGTTTGACTATCTAAAATCATTGATTTTTACAAAAAACATGTCTATAAGTGGCCATCTCTAAAGTCCTTACATTTCCTTAATCAATCTATCTTAATCCTTACAATAATCCTCTATTTCTCAAAATGATAAATATAACTATTTTATGTTGTAATATCAAATCCATAATAGCCAATTCAAAAACTTCCCAGCTAATATTGTAAATCAGCTTCAGTGATTCAAACAATAATTCTAAACCCCAACCTACATTCCATTATAACTAATTTACCTTAAAATTAGTAACCCAACTGATCACAATTCATTATACAAATGGCTCTCCCCGGGGCTGATCAGACCCCAAAAGATAGCCACGATGAGGTCAAAAGGTCATACCATATTAGACAAAGAACCCTTTATCCTTAAAATAAAAATAATCACTTGTGTAATTAAAACCCATAAAATAAAAACTCATACGGTTCCATATGTGAGCGTCCTCTTTAAAATACCTTTGCACTAAAACAAATAGTTCTAACAATTGTTTATGTGTATATATTTGCAGACCTTTTTCAATTTGGTTGTTTATGGCCGCTCTCTCCCCCACTCTCCCCAAAATTATAATCCCAGGAGACTTCTGAAAGTGAGACACAACACGCCTAACTAGCATTCACTATGCTACTTCGATTCTGAAACTCAATAAGTGAACTATAACTAAAACCTAATTATAATTTCCCTTTGACTCAAATCATTAATCATATGTTTTTTAAACATCGTCTACGTATGTGTTTACTTAAATGAACATGCTACCCTTAGATACAATTAGGAATGGGAGCAAGAGAGAAAATTCATATATGTACAGTACATAATAGCATTTGGACTAGTCAGTCCTGATTGAAATGTATACATAATTAGTCATCATTGATAAAAATTCCCTTAACAAGCCAGAGTAATAGTAGCAGGGAGCCAGAGTAATAGTAGCAGGGGGCCAGAGTAATAGCATCATGGAGACAGAGTAATAGTAGCAGGGAGCCAGAGTAATCGCAGCATGGAGACAGAGTAATAGCAGCATGGAGACAGAGTAATAGCAGCATGGAGACAGAGTAATAGTAGCAGGGAGCCAGAGTAATAGCAGCATGGAGACAGAGTAATAGCATTAATAATGAAATCTGACTCAATATATTCTGCCGCTCCACTCCGCTTGGCATTCAACACACACATTCTCCGGATGTGACACTTTTCGGAATAAATTAATCATTCCAGCTGTTATTTACATTCCATATATCAGAGTTGTTTAAATGAAATTGTTCTCATAAATCTCCGTTTTAATATTGGATCCTGTCCAGTTCGGGACAGAGTAATATCTGATAACCACCTCCTCTTCTCTCTCCCTTTGACTCACCCTTCCTCCCTCTCCTCTCTTACTTCACCTCACACCCCTTCTCATGTCTTCATCCACCTGACCCCGCCATAACTTCAGCTGGCTGTCTGGAGGATAACTCGCCACTCTTGTCATCTTTGTTTTGGTTGGCATTGCCCTGATACTCTTATCCGGCCAACCTTTTATGCGATAGTGGCTATTTCTTTCATGAGAGGCTCACTTTACAAATGCCTCCGTTGATAATGTTGGAAACTAAACACATCTAAATAACCTCAGAGGGAAACACTATAAATGTAAATTGGGCCAGATGCAAATATGTACTCTACCCTACCGTCACCATTTAAATTTTAAAAAAGCGTACTCTGTCTTTTTCTTAATTGGAAAAGAGATCATGGCCTGGGCTGCTTCTATTAAATTGGTTGGAATCAAAAAAAGGCTGGTGGGGGTGGTGGAGAACATGAAAGCAGAGAGCACCTTTATTTCTTCTTCGTCTGCTGTTGCTGGAGCTGGAGAGACACTGTTTAGTGCTCTAGACAGGCAGACTTGGGATGCAGCGTCCATCCGTTCCATGTTATATTGTGAGCATTATGAAATACATTGGAATTATATTGTGCAGTACAGTTCTTAGGGAACAATCCTGCATCTTCATCTGCATCTAATTTCAGCAGCAAGCAAACCTTGTCCTTAATATGTGCAATTAAAATGACTTCAAATATTTAACAATCCTTTCATGCTAATGCAGGATAAAGAGCTGAAGACGATTGTAAACCTATTAAGGGGATCCTCTGATCATGATTTCTTTGTCTCTTTGATTTTCAAGTTGCCCTGTTTTCATGAGGTTAATTTTCTGTGTTTGATATCATTTTGTACACAGACCACATCACATAACTGACTCAGACCTTGTGGAATGACAAACAAAGCCAATGCCAAGCCGATGAAGAAAACAGATATAAATGTGTTCTGATAAGAGGTGCATTTCACAGGAATATCACTGTCTGACAATACCACTCATCCATTGGGCTGACTCTTCCCAAGACCTGGAAGTCTGGCATGGACCTCCAGCTATCCTCCAGCTACCCCACGTCCCCACAGCACAGACAGGTAATTAGAGACAACAGCCTCTTTTCGTTTTGTGGATGTCAGAGGCAGGAAGAGCTGTGGCTGAGCGAAGCCAAGACTGAGGAAGGGAGGGATGAAGGGAGGTAGGGATGGTTGGAAGGGAGTGATGGTTGGGAGGGACAGAGGGAGGGATGGTTTGGAGGGAGAGATGGTTGGGAGGGGGGTTTGGAGGAAGGGATGGTTGGGAGGGAGGGAGGGATGGTTTGGAGGGAGGGAGGGATGGGTTGGAGGGAGGGAGGGAGGGAGGGAGGGAGGGAGGGAGGGAGGGAGGGAGGGAGGGAGGGAGGGAGGGAGGGAGGGAGGGAGGGAGGGAGGGAGGGATTGTTGGGAGGGAGGGAGGGCTGGAAGGAGGAACAGCTAGCCTGCCTGTCTTTTCAAAACACCATTTCATAATCCTTCCTCCTTACATTGGCAACTTTTTATTAAAGTGCAGCTGCTCTTGAGAATGTCACTTGGGGTAAAACTTTGGTGACTGGTGTGTGTGTATGTGTGCGTAATAATAATAACAATTTGGTTGTTGCTTATATTTGTCCTATTTCACACACATGGAAATGTTTTTTGTTGTTGTTGCATATTCCAACTCTCCCTGAGACACCCTCGGAGAATGGGACCTTTTTTGTTGTTGGGTGGGCCGGTCGACATTGACACCCACACAAAAGGTTTTCATGTACAAATGTAAAAAAATGTGAGTTTACATTTGCACATTTTCTCTGTTATACTAATCTATACTGAGCCTTTGGCTCAACAATGGGCAACTGCCACTCCTCTCCCCCTATACGATCAACAGAAAAATGCTTTCTGATCATGTAACATTTCAAAAATGCAATTGCGGAACAAAATACAGCTCAGTAAGCTGTCCCCGTTGAAGAGAGGTTGTTCTCAGCTTTCTGTAGGTACAATGTGCATTTCTCAACTCTTAATATTCATCTCAATAGCAACTATTTTACAATAAAGATATATGACGTGGATTTGAGATATGGAGCAGTGCATTCGCAAAATACGCATTAAAAGGGCATAGGTCTATAGGTCTCAACTGCAACATACAATACATGGATACTCGCAGTGGTTATTATATTTAACAATCTAGTCCATGTGTTTTGCCTTTCCACTTCCTCGGTTGTTGAACCCCAAATTAATTTACCCATGATATTAGTTAGTGCACATAAAGACATAAGTAATTCATCTCTATTGAATAGAAAATAGATTTAGGAAATTCTGGAGGCTATAGTCTAATTGTCAAACCAAAATCCATGACGATTAATCATGCAGTCCTGCTTTTACATGTTAGATGAAACAACTTATTTCTTGAATATGTCAGTTGTCTATTTATTAAACTTCTAAATTAAGCATTTTGAATTACTTAATAAGATGATTTTGGTCTGACTAAATCATGGGCTGGTGGCACCAACTGTAAAAGTTAGTAACAGTGGCACCATTGACACCAGGGGAAAATGTTAGTGTGGAGCCCTGTAACAGGAAGACCAGGAAGGCCAGACGTCACAGGAAGGCCAAAAAAATCCCCAAACGACCTTAACCTTGGCCTGTTCACCCTGCTATCATCCAGAAGGCGAGGTCAGTGCAGGTGAATAAAAGCTGGGACCGAGAGACTGAAAAACAGCTTCTATCTCAAGGACATCGGACTGTCAAATAGCCATCACAAGCCGGCCGAGGCCGGACATGGAACACTGGTCACTTTAATAATGTTGTAACGATGTGCGCTGAGAGTCGGGAAGCAAGTTCAGGGAGTGAGTGTTTTAATAGATAAACACAACATAATAAAACATTTAAAAAAACACGAATAACGCACAGACATAACACAGGAACAGAAACAACAATGCTTGGGGAAGGAACCAAAAGGAGTGTCATATATAGGGAAGGTAATCAGGGAAGTGATGGAGTCCAGGTGAGTCTGATGACGAGCAGCTGCGCGTAACGATGGGGACAGGTGTGCGCCATAACGAGCGACTGGTGACCTAGAGGCCGGAGAGGGAGCACATGTGACAAATGTTTACATACTGTTCTACTCATGTCATATATACAGTTGAAGTCGGAAGTTTACATCATCTTAGTCAAATAGATTAAAACTCAGTTTTTCACAATTCCTGACATTTAATACTAGTAAAAATTCCCTGTTTTACGTCAGTTCGGATCACCACTTAATTTTAAGAATGTGAAATGTCAGAATAATAGTAGAGACAACGATTTATTTCAGCTTTAATTTCTTTCGTCACATTCCCAGTGGGTCAGAGGTTGACATACACTCAATTAGTATTTGGTAGCATTGCCTTTAAATTGTGTAAATTGAGTCAAATGTTTCAGATAGCCTTCCACAAGCTTCCTACAATAAGATGGGTTCTGCCCACAAATGTTCTACAAGATTGAGGTCAGGGCTTTGTGATGGCCACTCCAACACCTTGACTTTGTTGTCCTTAAGCCATTTTGCCACAACTTTGGAAGTATGCTTGGGGTCATTGTCTATTTGGAAGACCCATTTGCGACCAAGCTTTAACTTCCTGACTGATGTCTTGAGATGTTGCTTCAATATATCCACATAATTTTACTTCCTCATGATGCCATCTATTTTGTGATATGCACCAGTCCCTCCTGCAGCAAAGCACCCCCACAACATGATGCTGCCACCCCGGTGCTTCACAGTTGGGATGGTATTCTTTGGCCTGCAAGCCTCCCCCTTTTTCCTTCAAAGATAACGATTGCCATCATGAACAAACAGTTCTATTTTTGTTTCATCAGACCAGAGGACATTTCTCCAAAAACTACAATCTTTGTCCCCATGTGCAGTTGCAAACACAGTGTCTGGCTTTTTTATGGCGGTTTTGGAGCAGTGGCTTCTTCCTTGCTAAGCAGCCCTTCAGGTTATGTCGATATAGGACTCATTTGACTGTTTACTGTGTTGATACTTTTGTACCTGTTTCCTCCAGCATCTTCACAAGGTCCTTTGCTGTTGTTCTGGGATTGATTTTCACTTTTTGTACCAAAGTACGTTCATCTCTAGGAGACAGAATGTGTCTCCTTCCTGAGCAGTATGACGGCTGCGTGGTCCCATGGTGTTTATACTTGCGTACAATTGTTTGTACAGATGAACGTGGTACCTTCAGGCGTTTCGAAATTGCTCCCAAGGATGAACCAGACTCGTGGAGGTCTACTATTTTTTTTCTGAGGCCTTGGCTGATTTCTTTTGATTTCCCCATAATGTCAAGCAAAGAGACACTGAGTTTGGAGGTAGGCCTTGAAATACATCCACAGGTACACCTCCAATTCACTCAAAATATATAAATTAGATTATCAGAAGCTTTATAATTTTCTGGAATTTTCCAAGATGTTTAATTGCATAGTCAACTGAGTGTATGTAAACTTCTGACCCACTACAATTGTTGGAAAAATGACTTGTGTCATGCACAAAGTAGATGTCCTAACCGACTTGCCAAAACCATAGTTTGTTAACAAGGAATTTGTGGAGTGGTTGAGAAACAAGTTTTAATGACTCCAACCTAAGATTATGTAAACTTCCTACTTCAACTGTATATATTGTATTCTAGTTAATGCCATCCTATTCAATTATTGCTGTATATATACAATTCTATACTACGTATTGTACAGATATAATAAATATTCTATCCACATACTGTCCATAATGTCTATAATGTCTATACATCCCATCACATATATATTTATACTCCCGACTCTGACATTGCTCATCCTAATATTTCTATATTTCTTAATTCCATTCTTCTACTATTAGATCTGTGTGTATTGTTGGGAATTGTTAGATATTACTGTACTGCTGGAGCTAGGAACACAAGAATTTTGCTACACCGGCAATAACATCTGCTAAATATGTGTATGCAGCCAATAACATTTGATTTGATTTGATGTAGTAATTAACACTTACGGTAGGTATTGATTCAGGGGAACACATATGACAGGAACTTATTTGCAATATAGCTTAAGTCGTTTGGCTTTTATAACGTATACCTCTTAAGCAGACAGACAGGCAGGCAGAGAGACAGACAGACAGAGAACAAGAAGCACAGAGTGACAGCAGAGAAGATGCTGAGACATGCAGGCGGCACAACAAGGAGGCAAACAAAATGGCTAGAGCAAGGGCCCATTTATAGTGGTGATTTGTATCTCCACTGTGTGGCTGGTGGGGGAGAGGGGGGGAGCACGCAGTGATGTGGGCTTTTGTGGATAAAATGTCATGGCCGGATGCTTGTCCCAGTCCGCCCCTGATTGTCATAGAGTAAGTGAGTGCTCTAGGCAGCAGTAGAATAAGAATAGAAAACATTAAGTCAATTAAGGCAGGTAAACTGCAGCAGAGGTAAACAAGTAAATGTATCCCAACACACAGAGAGAGACTTCTCCTCAGGCCATTTATTTGAAAATCTGGGCCCGTAATCATGTTTGCTCTCTACCGCATCCATTAGCCCAATATAATTACTCTCTATCAGTCTGTGACTATGCAGCTGCTGGTTCAATATGACTGAAATACATTAACTCATCTATGGATCTCCATCTCAAATGGCACCCTATTCCCTATATAGTGCACTACTTTTGACTAGAACTACTTTTGGTCAGAGAACTTTGGGCGCTGGTCTGAGCCCTACAAGCCCTGATCAAAAGTAGTGCACTATGTATGGAATAGGGTGCCAGTTGGGAAGCTGCCAGGGTCTGTGTAGTTAAAGCAGAATGCCTTGTCTTCAATAAGACAACTTGTGAGGAAGGAATGGGGATTTCTTGGTTGCCATGACATTTAGGGAACAGAGTCAACGAGGGAGGGAGAGGGGTAAAGATGGAGGAACATCATTATTGTCCTTGTTTGCTCCGGCTCCTTATCTTCCGCCAACAGACTCGGCGGTACGTGTGTGTGTGTGTGTGTGTGTGTGTGTGTGTGTGTGTGTGTGTGTGTGTGTGTGTGTGTGTGTGTGTGTGTGTGTGTGTGTGTGTGTGTGTGTGTGTGTGTGTGTGTGTGTGCGCGTGCGTGTGTGTGTGCGTGCGTGCGTGCGTGTGTGTGTGTGCGTGCGTGCGTGTGTGTGTGTGCGTGTGTGTGTGTACGCACGTGCTGCCGGCTGTGTGCAAGTGTGAGTTCCCATACACACTAAATATAACAACAAAAACTCTTCAATTTCACTTCATTACATTGTGCCCTACAGCAAATACATAGTTCAATAATACAGCTTCACTTCATTCAATTACCATTAAATCCATTTCCCAACGCAGGTAAATTATAAAGGACAATTAATATGATCCCACTGTCACATCAAGCTCTATAGGACTTAATCATCATTAGTAAAGGGAGTCACTACATAGAATTAAAAAGTGGTGTTCATCTCATGGCAATTAATTTCCTCTGGAAGCATGGTAAATGAAATCAATTCAGCCAAAGTTACAAGACCATTAATGGTGAGTGGGTAAAAAAACAACATGTGAGTAAATATCACCATCAACAACAAGGTTCAGCGGTTTTGATTACAAAGCAATTAAATTGAGCCAGCCTGGTGTCCCCATCAGCAAGAGACATGAGAACAGGATTTATAGATACTCATGAATTATATATTATCTTCATGTGAGCTTGGGAGCTACTTGATCATGTTTTGGTTTTATTTTCGAATAGGCCAGCCTCTTGTCTCAAAGCATATAAATCACCTACTGCACCGGTCCATCCACGAAACAAACGCTAGCTAAATATGATTACACAGATCAGAGACCTCACGTCATCAAAGCCTGAATGGCTGTTATTCTAAGCTACCTTTTCAGGCACAGGGAAGTAGATTTGCAGAGGAGATGTCTTCAGTATATACGAGTAAATGATCGTACATGCCCTTGATTTGCCATCTATATTTTAAAAGTGTTCATACATCAAAGAGAAAAATACCATTCATTTGCCAGACCCTTGGCAGCCAGTCAGTCGGTGTTTCACCTAGCCTGCTTACTAGTGGCTTGCCACAAAGTAAAATTGATGGAAACTAATGGCTGATCTCCTGGTGACTTTTACCAAGCGATAACAATTCCTTCTGGGGCACAAAGAGGTCATTTGGCCCACGGCGAGGATGAAATAGGTCTGCCTTATGCATACCAGAGTGATCCTCCCCTCCTCTCTCTCTTTGATCTACATCTAGGGGGTAGGGGATAGTGTTGATTTGAGAATCAGGGTTCATCTAGACCACACGGAGGAGGAAAAACACTCGGGTCACAGGTTCCTCCCCAAACGTGAGTAGATACGGAAAAGTGATTGGCAAACAAGAGGTTAATTGATTTGGCCCTGGGTTGAGCACCATTGTTTCAGTTATATGTCACCACGTTATTCATACGCTCATGTGTGGCTTATGTGACGTATAAGCAACAATACAACATTTAAATAAATGATCACTGTGACCAATTACTATGAAAGACCCCTCGGGTAGCCTAATGGTTAGAGTGTTGGGCCAGTAACCGAAAGTTTGCTGGATTGAATCCCCGAGCTGACAAGGTAAAAATCTGTCATTCTGCCCCTTAACAAGGCAGTTAACCCACTGTTCCCTGGTAGGCTGTCAATGTAAATAAGAATTTGTTCTTAACTGACATGCCTAGTTTACATTTTTTTAGACCAATACATGCATACAACTTTGGGGTCACACTTCAGTTTCCGTTGAAACTTTCTTTCTAAGCGTCCATTCCATGGCTATTCTCTTTGTTAAAGGACCTCGTCTTTTTCCTCCTCAAGCCGCCAGTCTTTAACATTCACAGCCAGTTGCTGTCAAGGAGATGAGTGTTGAACACAGTGACAGGGCGTCAGCAACAAGAGCCCAGTCTGATAAACTCCCTATCCCCACAGAGATATGATTGCCCTTTCATCTGCTGATGCAAAAAACCCTACAGAGTGTGTCACTGCTTTGAGCTAGCTGCTCCACTTGCTGAATAAACCATGGAAGATTCTAGTTGAGTCTGTGTGGAGGCATTTTCTGTCATCACCGGGGACGTCCTCCTAGAATCAAACACCCCCGCTAGCACTGAACTGCCCCGGGCTATCATATATATATATATGTGACTTTTATTGTTACAAACAGGGGAGAAGTGGCAATGCTGAGGGCAGCAGTCAATGTGAGTGGAATTAGATCCAGAATGCACCTGTGTACTGTGAAGGCTACAGGTATATCCAGCGTTTGAACCAGCCATGGGGTTGGGGTTGGTTAGCAATTAGCATGCTAGCCTTTGCAATCTGAGGGCAGATCAAATTTCAAAGAAATAAGTTGCCAGAACATTCTTCATTACTCAGCAGAACCCTGTAGAGTTTCAACCCGTCAGTATGTGAAGGGAAGTTCAATGGCCTGAAGCTTTTCTCTATGAAACAGAGAAGAGAGAGTGCAATAGGTAAACAGAGACAGAGGAATAGCTATATGTGATTTATAAAGGTACTATGGTAGAGGTGTAATTTGGAGAAACATGATTTGAGAAATGGATGATGTAATTCATGGCAATCTTAAGAGCATTTAAGCGTTAAGAAGAGAAGTGATGTAAAGTTCATCGGAAGACGTTTCCAACAGGAATAACTTTTTGAGGTTTATACAGAATGACTGTTCTGGGAAAAAGATTTAGAGGCAATAAACGAAAGCAATAAAATGGATAGATGTGGAATAAAGTAGACTAGACTGAGAGTCTTAGTTGTTCCACAAGTAGCTACCCCCCTTATGCATTTATTCTGTTTGCAAAATGGCTGCCAAGCATGCATCACCCATGTGCTGCCTTTACAAAAGAGGTTCCTAACATTAAGGGTCTTTCCAGGTTAAATAAAGATTGAATCCAATTGAAGTGTTGGCAGATGGGCTGTTTGTCCATTCAATTTAAAGCACTTTGAGAGCTAACCCACTGGGCACATCAATTCAAAGTCTATTCCACGTTGGTTCAACATAATTTCATTAATTCAACCAGTGCTATATGCATGATATCCATCATGAGAAATACCACTTCTACTTCTCAGTAGTTCGCCATGGACAAAACCCAAATAACCTGACAGGGTGAATCAGACGGCCATTACCGAGAAATAGTTTCCACCTCAGTATATGTTTTTCTTACAGTTTAGATTGCAATAAACTGTGAGAAAAACATAAACTGGGATGAAACTTGTTCTCTGCAATAGCTGTCTGATTCACCCACACTAGATTTCTGAAAAGGAGAAATAATAACACCGTACCTTTTGCAAAGTGGCAAAAGGTCCTTTCAGGTCATGGTTTCCCAGAAATAATGATGTTCTTGGATTTAGGCCACTTCACTTTCTGTTCATTTTCTTCAGGTCGTTTCAGGAAACACTGAAATTGCACTCTTCCCCTTGTCTCTTTTTCTGCTGTCGGGGTGAAAACTGTCCAATTGGGAGCCCTGGTCACCCCGGAAGTCACGACCATCAGTCCATTATTATTGATGAAGAAATTAAGTTAATGAGTTTATTGTGTTGGTGGCAAGGCAGAGGCTGAGTAAAGACTCAATTGTTTTTATTGCAATATCAGCTATTTCCTGTGACATTGCTCTCAGTGACATTACCATGAGGCCGCAATTAAGGGTAAGATTCTATCAAACTCTCACTAGCTGACATCCACGTAGCGGTTGTTTTGGTTGTGCCGGAGGTGGTACTGCGTTGTCAAATCCTCAAGCGTTGCCTTATCGTGGACACTGCTATTGGATGCAAAGAAACCACACCCGACTTCATATCCGACCAATCGGATGCAGCCATGTTAGAAGTAAAAACATTTTACTACATGATGTTCTATTGTCTACACCTCAATTAGAGTTGGGATATAAATCCCCTGTCCAAATGAACATCAAAACATAACTGTTTCTATTAATAACGATAGAACCAACACTTTTTGTAGTAGTTAGGGGTAATAAGGAACGGAGTGGTTGGTGACAAACAAGAGGAGGAGCTCACCAATTTATCAGCTCACACCTCCAACACTGTGGGTTAATGCTCAATTTGATTGAACCCTCCATGAAAATGTTGGCCTTCAGCGTGGGCCAGCCAGCAGTCACCACCAAAAGGAATTCTTGGAAAATAGAAACAAATACTTTCCTTCTAATACACTGACCTGGTTTCCCCTGCTTTAATTCAATGAGCAATCTTCCCATTTCTGTCAACCCATGAGGTTTCTGCCATCCTTCCTGATAATGGAGCTATTCTTTTCTTTGCCCAAGGCTTGCTTTATTTTGGTTCAGACAGTGAGCTGTGTGGTAAATGTCCTTCGATGAATGACTTGGTAGAGAGATTAATGACTTGGCAGAATTAGATTGAACAACATATGGCCTCTGCTATGGCCTCTGAAGGAAATAAAAGGTTAGCAAACTTTTACATATAAGCCTCACTGGAATGCTTGTTTGAATGTGAATGTGTCGTCCTCTTCACATGGCCTGACAGTAGGTTTAGGTAAGGAGAGGGATACCAAGATTAAAGGGATACTTTGGGATTTTGGCAGTATGCTACACATACCCATAGACTTTTAGTCATTGGGCTAACGCTAGTTAGCAGTGGCTCGCAAAACACCTTCTAACTTCCTTCATACTGAGAGACATACAAATGTTGTCCACAAGTTCATCTGACTCTGGTGAAGTAGATAAAGGGCCTCATTGCAAAAATCCCAAAGTAACCCTTTAAGGTCATGGACCCTAATCCTAATCTTAGCTTCATGTCCTCATCCCAACTAGGGTTAGGGTTTGGGTAGTGACAAAGGTTAGTGTTTTTTTTAAACCTTTATTTAACTAGGCAAGTCAGTTAAGAACAAATTCTTATTTTCAATGACGGCATAGGAACAGTGGGTTAACTGCCTGTTCAGGGGCAGAACGACAGACTTGTACCTTGTCAGCTCAGGGGTTTGAACTTGCAACCTTGCGGTTACTATTCCAACACTTGAGCCGGGATGTGGACATAAAGTTAAGGTGAGGGTTGAGACAGTCTTACCAAGAGTTCATGTCCAGGTGGTTTACATTTGACACAACCAAAGATCACCTTTCCATCAGACTGGTGTCCACCCACCCTCTGCTTGTGTTCAGCCTGATAGGTTATTCAAACTGTCCAACCTGGATAAGAGAAATACCTATGTAAGAATGTTGTACATTGACTACAGGTCAGCCTTCAACACCATAGTGCCTTCCAAGCTCATAATTAAGCTCAGGGCCCTGGGTCTGAACCCCTCCCTGTGCAACTGGGTCCTGGACTTCCTTATGGGCCGACCCCAGGTGGTGAAGGTAGGCAACGACACTTCCGCCACGTTGATCCTCAACATGGAGGCCCCACAGGGGTGCGTGCTCAACCCCCTCATGTACTCCCTATTCACACAACAGCATGTGGCCACGCACAACTCCAACTCAATCATCAAGTTTGACGACACAGCAGAGGTAGGCCTGATTACCAACAATAACGAGTTCCTACAGGGAGTAGGTGAGAGCCCTGGCGGAGTGTTACCAGGAAAATAATCTCCCCCTCAACGTCAATAAAACGAAGGAGCTGATCGTGGACTACAGGAGACAGCAGAGAGAGCACTGTTTCATGAACTGAAAAAAAAGATCCCAGAAATTGTCCATATGCAGAAAACACTTATTTCTCTCAGATTTTGTGCACAAATTTGTTTACATTCCTGTTAGTGAGCTTTTCTCCTTTGTCAAGATAATCCATCAACCTGACAGGTGTGTCATATCAAGAATCTGATTAAACAGCATGATCATTACACAGGTGCCCCTTGTCCCGGGGACAATAAAAGGCCACTCTAAAATGTTCCGTTTTGTCACACAACACAATGCCACAGATGTCTCAAGTTTTGAGGGAGCGGCAATTGGCATGCTGACTGCAGGAATGTACACCAGAGCTGTTGCCAGAGAATTTAATGTTTGTATCTCTACCATAAACCGCCTTCAATGACGTTTTAGAGAATTTGGCAGTACGTCCAACAGGCCTCACAACCACAGACCATGTGTATGGCGTCGTGTGGGCGAGCGGTTTGCAGATGTCAACTTTGTGAACAGAGTGCCCCATAGTGCAGTGGGGCTATGGTATGGGCAGGCATACACTACGGACAACAAACACAAATTGCATTTTATCGATGGCAATTTGAATGAACAGAAATGTTGTGGCCCATTGTGAGGCCGATTTTTTTTTAAAGGTATCTGTGACCAACAGATGCATATCTGTATTCCCAGTCACGTGGGGCGGCAGGGTAGCCTAGTGGTTAGAGCGTTGGACTAGTAACCGTTGGACTAGTAACCAAAAGTTGCAAGTTCAAATCCCTGAGCTGACAAGGTACATATCTGTCATTCTATCTGCAGTTAACCCCACTGTTCCTAGGCTGTCATTGAAAATAAGAATTTGTTCTTAACTAACTTGCCTAGTAAAAAAAAAAAAAAGTGAAATTCATAGATTAGGGCCTAATGAATTTATTTAAATTGACTGATTTCCTCATATGAACTGTCACTCAGAAAAATATTTTAAATTGTTGCATGTTTTTGTTCAGTATGTTTGACTTTAGACCTTTTAGGTCTCTTCCTCTCAGCATGGCCAAACAGTCAATACAGTATACAGAATGTCTATATCTCCCCCTGTTGGCAAGAAATTGTACAAATCCATGTACCACCTGAGTTAGCAGGTTTAAAAACTGAATTGAGCAGACAAGTGACAATGAAAAAGCATTTAATTATGATAAGTGAAAACCTTTTTCATTTTAAAGCAATAGCTTGCAGATTGGTGTGATTCATGTTCTTATCATGCCAGAAAATTTGTTTTCCAGTCTTAACCAATCCTTTCAACCCGTAAATGGAGAAAGCCTCCCGGCAAAATTTAATATATGATTGAAGAGCTCTGTGGGGTTTCCTTTGCACATAGACACACACACACACACACACACACACACACACACACACACACACACACACACACACACACACACACACACACACACACACACACACACACACACACACACGTCCTCACATGAGAAGTGCATTCTCCACTTATAAGGGTCCCCTCTCAGACCACTGTTCTGTCTCTGGGGAACACTATGATAAAACACTGGTGTGCTCCACCAGTAGAAACGTATCATGATCAGAATGCTAACCCAGCTCTCTGACCTAGTCAAAAAAATACATCCTGCAGGCAATCATGACATTCTGCTCCCTCTGCAGTGGGTCGATTGTATTTAGCCATAGCCTCAGGTTCCCTTCATCTAAATTCCCCAACTTCAAAACTTCCAGGCATGCTCCTGCTCATTGATAAGCCTGGCCAAGGAGGGAGAACTAAGGTCTTAGACAGACTGCTACTCCCTGACACCCGGCGAGGACTGAGGATGATACTGGCTGAAAAGACATTGACTACCTCGCCGACCTTGGAGAGACGTGTCTATTACCGTGACGCCCAGTGCCTCTCAAACTTTTGATCATGAGAAGCAGTTGCCATGGTGAGGCTCGGATCGCTACATAACATAAACTCCAGGGTGACCTTCCCTAATGGCCGACGACCTTCTATCTCTGTGTTTAAAGGCCATTGATTTATCCAGCCCCCCTAACGCTATTGAGATTCACATGCAAATGGATACTATTAATTGGGCTAAAATAATAAGGCCTTCTACGTTGGGTTAAATGGAAAGGGTCTCTATTGAAGGGTTCTACTTTCAGACTGGAGAGAGAGAGAGAGAGCGTGTGCGTGTGAGAAAGCGACTCTTACTCATGCATTAGTAATCACCCCTTCTCCTCTCCTCTGTCTGATTTAATGGCAACAGGTTCAACGTGTGCATGGACCTGCGTGTCCTGCTGAGAACAAGGAGAATGACTTGAACATTCATGACTCTTTCTTTACCCATGCAGATCACTTCTAGTACCATCACAGTGGAGCATGCACTTTGAGTGGCTCAATCAAATCATGTTATTGTATAAAATATAGTGAAGTGCTGATTGATATGCAAGAAAAGTTTTCAACAAGCAACAGAACATATTGCAGTATAACGCCCTGATCAACGTGTATTTTTGTATAATGAAATTGCATATGAAATGTATGATATGGCGGTGTGAAAAGCAGCGAGACATAATTATCAAAACATCCGAATGCCCACACATTATACTGTAGTTCTACTGAGAGCCACTGTCCTCTCTCTCCAGTAGAGGGCAGTCTACTCCCATGGGGAATGTGCCTGGTGCCTGCAGCTCAGCCTTAAAGATGGAATCTGCAGTAGGGGGAAACAGCGCCACTGGCCACTCCACCACTGTTGTACCCTTGATACTGTTTTTGATGTCGAGCTGAAGATCGTTGCTCAGCACTGCAAAAGAAACATTTGCAATACATATTGTGCTGTTCTATCACGTGTGCGATGATGTCAGAGGGAAAAACTCAGGTGGCATCAAGGGTGCTGTGGTGGAAGGAGTCGTCACCGTTCCAGTAGGATTCTGCAGGGTTCCTCTCTCTGCACCATGTGTGTCTGCCTGCCTCTCTCTTTCTCTTTCTCTTTCTCTTTCTCTCTCTCTCTCTCTCTCTCTCTCTCTCTCCCTCTCTCTCTCTCTCCCCCTCTCTCTCTCTCTCTCTCTCTCTCTCCTCTCTCTCTCTCTCTCTCTCTCTCTCTCTCCCCCCCCCTCTCTCTCTCTCTCTTCCCTCTGCCCTTGAGCATTCTCCTCTGCCCATGGCAGATCTGAGGTGACTGGATGGTGGAGGCATTATTATGATGGTTCTACTGAGCCTCTCCCCTCCAACAGGCTAAGTGAAATCTCTGCCAGATTGCTTACACCTGTCCCATTGTCTTAGTTCTGGGAGAAATAAGCATCAAGTGGATCCCTAGCCTCTTATCTTTCTGTAACGTGGGTGGCTCTCACCAGGCCTGGCTCCCATCAGAGGAGACAAAAAACTAGTGTGCCGCAATGACAGTGACTGAGGGTGGCACCAGAAAGTCACTACAGAGGGAGAGGGAGTGATAGAGAGAGAGAGAGAGAGAGAGAGAGAGAGAGAGAGAGAGAGGGGGGGGGGGGGAAGAGAGAGAGCAAGAGAGAGAAAGAGAAAGAGAGAGGCAGGCAGACACACACTGTACTGACCTCCCCAGGTGACACTCCCACACAGATCCTGTCCACAGCTGCCTTTGTCTTCCCCATGTATGTCTGGGAGGAGAGAAAGAGAGAGAGAGAGAGAGAGCGAGAGAGAGAGAGGGAGAGAGAGAGAGAGAGAGACAGGCAGAGATAGAAAGAGAGAGAGAGGGAGAGAGACAGACAGACAGACAGACAGACAGACAGACAGACAGACAGACACGCGGAAATCTTCAAAACAGCTTTCCCCCTAACTTGCACAGGTGTGTTTTAGATTGAATTATCAAAATGTTAAAGCTTCATACCATAACTTCATAACATCGTAAATAACACAGCTGGTTGGTTACTATGAGAACTACATCCTAAGCACATGACATTAGGACCCTGATCACCACTTGTCTGTTGGCATTTCATGCATTTGGTTGGCCCTGGCATAGAGGCTGCTAACAAGACATACAGAAGAAACCCCTCTAGCCAAGCATGCACTCCAACCCACTGCGTAATAATAACTGGTATGCTGTGGTGGACTGGAGGAGAAACCACAGCGAGAGAGAGGAGACGAAGAGGACTGAAACCTAAAGCATGGGAAAGCATGTGAAGCCATAAACACCTCGAAGAAGGGGCCCGCATGGCCGGTCGGTCGACCCTGGTGTTGCGCAAGAGCCCCTTAATATAAAGAGGGAACCCGAGAATGGGGAAACACAGAGTATTAGTATCTCAGAGACCTGCTATCAGAACACTGCTCCAATTGGTTAGACACAGAAATATTGCTCTTGTAATTGATTCGTTGGCAGACACTGCGGTTTAGTGGGAACAATAGGTTGTGGGTTGAAACAGGCATGCACAGTGCAAGAGTTCACATAATTTACTGTGCTGGGTTTTTATAATTGCTATCTATTTATATCCCAACGATATTCAATTAGAGAGCTGGTAGATTATGTCCTTCCAGAAAATGATGCACAAGAAGAATAGAATAATCTATGTTAAATGTGCTGCTTAGTCAATGTAGGAACAAGTGACCGAGTACATCCATCCAATGCCAGGCATCCAATGCCAGGTTTCCTTCTGGTCCACTGGGATTATCTTCTGCTGACACAGATGAACAGAAAGGGGCACAGGGGGGCTAGCTACACCATAACTCTCTCCTTAGGCAGGTGGCATCAAGGGTGCTGTGGTGGAAGGAGTCGTCACTGTTCCTGTAGGATTCGGCAGGGTTCCTCTCTCTGCACCATGTGTGTTTGTCTGCCTGCCTGCCCCTCTCTCTCTCTCTCTCTCTCTCTCTCTCTCTCTCGCTCTCTCTTCTCTCTCTCTCTCTCTTTTCTCACAGCTGGCCAAGCAGCAGTAATTTGCAGCCCAGATACATTCCTAACCATAACTTGGTGAATACTTTTTCTATCTTTGTCAGCCTGGACCCTGCCAAGGGCTTTCCCAAGTTCCCTGGCATCGAGTAGAAGAGAGGGATGAGGGAGAGAAATTGAGGGTGTTGTGTTTCTGGAGTGCCTGTGGTGCTACTCTCAGATGAACAGATGAGCAGTGAGGGCAGGGAGTGAGAGAAAGAGAGATGGAGGGAGGGAAGAAGTGAAGGAGGGAGAGGAGGGGGTCAGTGCTGGGATTGTCACGGGAATAGAAGGAGCTGCTCCTTCTGTGTGTGTGAGGTGTGAGGGGCACTTGTACTAAGGAGCATAGGAGAAGGACATACTGTATAAATCTACAATATGAGCAGAACCACCTTCTTTGAGGTAAGACTGGTGTTTGAACGTATACTTGAACATATAGGCATCCACAACAGTTTAAAATCCTATTTTAAGTGATGCGTTTTAAACACATTTTTGACATGTGGTTGCATGTGGGAAAAAGTTATGTTTATGAAGTTGAATATTAATTTCCATTATCATGACTACAGTAGGTCTGTGATATGCATAGTAGGACTGTTATTGTATTTGTTGTGTGTCAAACACAGAAGTTTAAAAACCTCTTATAAGATGCCTCGGTCGAATTAAGCATTATTTATGTCAACGCTAATGAAGAAGAACGGAAGTCTGAGTCAAGAAGTGGGTCAAGAAAGGTCTTGACCATTAGAATGATACTGGGTCACGTCAGTCCAAACAGAGTGATGGTGGTCAATTATAGAAAAGTGTGTAGATGAGTGACTGCACTTGAGAAACTTTCCTGCACTGCTAGTTAGCATTGCTGCATTGATTTTCACTCGAATTGTGTCTAATTGTATTTCATTGCAATAATTCTGACAAATTGTTAATCTGTCTGGGTAAAAATAGACGTTTCTCACATTTAGCTTTTTGGATAATCTTATATCACACTTGACAGCCTTTTCTTATTCTAATTGCGACAACCTTTGCAATAAAATGGACAACACAGCAGTCTGACTTTAATATTCTGAGAAATCCTCCTTGGTCTTTGGTCTCATTATAACTCTGTGAATCCCCATTATGGCTATGTGAAACGGTTCAGTTTCCTCCAACGGCCTTGCCTTGTCATTAGCTTTAGCATTCATTGACTTGGTGTTACAGCATATTGCTGCTGCCATGCTAGCTGGGCTAACTCTATTAGCATGTCTGCAAGGCTAGCTAGTTCTCTCTCTGTGGTCTAATCATAAATAAGCGCATGTGTAATTGAGTACTAGAGCAACAGGTCTGTCAGCCGCCTGATTTATAGCCTCCCACCGGCATGTTCTCAGAGCTAGTCAGAGTTACAGGGAAGCCACGTGCTAAATTAACACACATTCCAGGTGCTGTGGTCTAGTCTAGAGATAAACAACACGAGGGAGAGAAACCTCAAGTATCCGTCTCGTAAGATATTAATTCAAATAAAGAACACGGGGTGAAAGGCAACTCAAAGACAGCAAACTAGCATTAGTTTACTTGGTACTTATTTATGTCATTAGTAATAACAGGCTAATATTAGCTTTAGCCATGCTAATATTTTTAGATGTCTCTTCTGTTTAATTTACTTATATTTATCACCTGGCACCTGTATGATGAATAACTTTTATGTACTTATTTTAGTTTGAGGGTAATTGTTTGGTTATTAACTGTATCTACTGTAATTATGTATTGATATTTTTTCTTCATTTACGCGGTGCAGCGGAACATCGGAAGAACTGTAATTATATTATATATTTGGTTAACAATGCCAATAGGCAATTTGACACACATTTTTTTTAAGTAAATGAAGGAATTCATTCATTCATTCATTACTCCCAGTGTTTTAGCTAGAACACTAAAACATCTTTAGCAAAAACACCAGCTCCAGCACCTTCAAGTATTCGTCTCATTAGATAATTATTAAGTAAAGACCACAATGGTGAAAGGCAACCCCAAGACAGCAGACTAGCGTTAGTGAATTTATACTTTGCTTATGTCATGTAAGTGTTGTGATCATAGGTTAATATTAGCATTAGTTTTGCTAATATTTCTAGATGCCTTTTTTGTTTCATTTACTTCAATGCATCTATTTTATTTACTTATTTTAGTTTAGGGATTATTGTTTGGTTAAACATATCTACTGATATTATGTATTAATATCTGTTCTTTCTTTATATGGTGCAGCGGAACATCGGAAGGATCACTGTAATGTATATTGCATTTGTTTAACAATAGCTACGTTTCCATCTATTTCTTGAAACATTTTCAAATGCTGGCACAAAAAAAATGTGTACATTTTAACGGTAGCGTTGTGTTTTCGATCAAACTGGCTTGTTCCATCAAAACCTGTATGTAATAACGTAGTACGCATAAAAAGCACTTTGTCATATAACTTTTCATTTGCCGAATAAAAAACAGAAGTTCTTGGTTTTCCATCCCATTTCTCTGCCTAAGGTTTTGGCACAAAAAAAGTAATGCAATAAACAGCTAAATATGTGCCAAAACCATTTAATGTGCCCACTCTGGTCTTGGCACATGCTCTCTACCCGCTGGGGACAGACGTAAATTCAACGTCTATTCATCATTGGTTCCACGCCATTTCATTGAAACTTTGATTCAACCAGTGTGTGCCCAGTTAGGAGCTCAAAGCTACGGGTAGGCTACATGATGACATCAAGATCATCAACATGCACTTTCACCACCCTGTGAACTTCGTTATAACCTATTTCCTCTGTAGCCTAATAAACTGCATGCTTTTCCAACTAGTAATAGGAGGACCACACAACAAGGCATCACGTGACTGCAAATTTACCGTGAAATGAGTGTTATTTTTTCAATAATTACGCAAACAAATGTTTCCACTGCCATTTATCGAATGATTTAACCAACAAAAAATTGTCCACCCGTCAAATGTATTTTGTTTTAACGATATTTTGGAAGATCAATGACAATTTGCTGTTTCCATCAGGCCGGTCGCAAGTTATTTTTACGATAGGTACTTCACGCGCATAAAAATATTTGCATGGAAACATGGTTAATGCGCCAATAGACGATTTGACACTGAAATATATTAGGCTACCTGACCTGGGGGTCAGGTAAGAGCGTAGGCCAGCAACTAACAGGTCACTGGTTCAAATCCTTGAGCTGAATAGATTAAACATCTGTTAATGTGTCCTTGAACAAAGCACTTAACCCTCGTTGCTCTCGATAAGAGTGTCTGTAAATGACTAAAATGTAAATTCATTCATCAGTCCCGGTGTT
The DNA here is from genome assembly GCF_036934945.1 of Oncorhynchus masou masou. NCBI lineage: Eukaryota > Metazoa > Chordata > Actinopteri > Salmoniformes > Salmonidae > Oncorhynchus > Oncorhynchus masou. The sequence continues at coordinate 48,306,999 of NC_088241.1, read as the reverse complement.
TTAGCTAGAACCCTAAAGCATCTTTAGCTAAAACACTAGCTCCAGCACTCAGTGGATATGTCAGCCATTACTTAGAGTGTGTTGCTGGGAAGGCCTTGTCCATCACTCATCATTACTAGTGTATTTACAGCAGCTGGAGTGGAGGCTAGGGCAGATTTAAGGCAGGCTGTCAATAGGGAGAGCACAGAAATCAACTGTTCCTGATTGAAAAAAGAGCTGATTTACAACAATAGTCATTGTCTGGCCAGGGGAGGGGCCTGACAGCTTTTAAAGAGAGAATAGACATCTCAATCATTTAGTATCTCTGCGTGAGCGGCCTGGAGTAGGCAATGCAAAGTGAATACACCTATGTGCTATGCCGTTTACTGTTGCCTTCAATTTAATTGTCATTCCCTTATGGTCAGTTATGATATGGTTTTACATTACAACTATTCTGTGTAGGTTGTAGATCAGCAATTACAGGACTTATACATCTACCGGCTTCTCTTTCTCGCAGCTCTCTGGTTTGACACGAGCACGACTTCGCTCTCTAGCACATGAACACTCTCTCTCACTCTAGCACGTGAACACTCTCTCCCTCTCTCTCTCTCTAACACGACTTCGCTCTCTAGCACGACTTTGCTCTCTAGCACGTGAACACTCTCTCACTCTAGCACGTGAACACTCTCCCTCTCTCTCACTCTAGCACGTGAACACTCTCCCTCTCTCTCACTCAAGCACGTGAACACTCTCTCCCTCTCTCTCACTCTAGCACGTGAACACTCTCTCTCACTCTAGCACGTGAACACTCTCTCACTCTAGCACGTGAACACTCTCTCACTCTAGCACGTGAACACTCTCTCACTCTAGCACGTGAACACTCTCCCTCTCTAGCACGTGAACACTCTCCTTCTCTCTCACTCTAGCACGTGAACACTCTCTCCCTCTCTCTCACTCTAGCACGTGAACATTCTCTCCCTCTCTCTCACTCTAGCACGTGAACACTCACTCTAGCACGTGAACACTCTCTCCCTCTCTCTCACTCTAGCACGTGAACACTCTCTCTCTCACTCTAGCACGTGAACACTCTCTCCCTCTCTCTCACTCTAGCACGTGAACACTCTCTCTCTCACTCTAGCACGTGAACACTCTCTCACTCTAGCACGTGAACACTCTCTCCCTCTCTCTCACTCTAGCACGTGAACACTCTCTCTCACTCTAGCACGTGAACACTCTCTCCTTTCTCTCACTCTAGCACGTGAACACTCTCTCCCTCTCTCTCACTCTAGCACGTGAACACTCTCTCACTCTAGCACGTGAACACTCTCTCCCTCTCTCTCACTCTAGCATGTGCACACTCTCTCCCTCTCTCTCACTCTAGCACGTGAACATTCTCTCTCTCACTCTAGCACGTGCGCACTCTCTCCCTCTCTCTCGCTCTAGCATGTGCGCACTCTCTCCTTCTAGCTCACTCTGTCTCTCTTTCTCCCGCTCTCTCTTGCGCTCTTTCTAGCTCTCTCTCGCTCTCTTTCTCTCTCTCACTCTCTCTCTCTCTCTGTCTCTCTCGCTCTCTCTCTCCGTCCTCCATCGGCAGAGCCTTGTGTCCCCCTGAGAGGGGAGAGACATCTATGATAATTGGATTGACAAGGGCACCACGACACTGAGTACAAAGTGTTTTACACGACACCACGCTGATGACACCCCTGACACTCCTCGCACACCATTAGCAGGACAAACAAACACCCCTGTAATGCAGTTATGATAACTCTCTGATGCAATTGTACATCATAACATCAAAACATTACATCACAGGCAAGCAGGGGTGAGGGTGTAATCGACTCTTTGTCCATCCTTGGTGGACCTCTCGCTCTCTCCACCCCTCCCCCCTCTCACTCTTTCTCTCTCCCCCTCTCTCTGTTCATTTCTTTAGCTGTGCATTCAGCAAATCTTTAGGTATCCATTAGAGGGTTATTACACTATCCAGTAAAAGTGCAATTCAGATACGACAGCTCTGCTGAGCTCCACACTATGGATGGAGCACCGAGTGCTTTCAGGGCAGATTGCAGCTGCCTGCCGACGGGCCTCTCTGTGCATATACGGTAGATCACCACCTGACAAAGGCTAATTTAGATTAAAAAGATCTGCTTCCACTGCAACCTCCGCCAGACCCGACGCATCCTTCTTGACTCGGACTAGTTCGTAAAGTCATCCATCTTAAAAAGGAAGGATTCTCTTTTCGACCTACACGTTTGGTTTATGAAGGTCATGTCATAATATAGGTGGCCATGCTGTGACTGAAGGGTGCTCCTGGGTGAGATTATCAATATTGTCTTGAGTGGAGCTATCTGGTGGTGTCAGGGGGCAGTTGGTAACATGTTGACTCAAAGGCAGTTTGACTGGATGAAGAATTAGATGCAAGCTGTCCTCTCAACTTCAATTTGGACAAATCGAGCCTGAAAACGTGATCTCCGTGGCTTTCCATGACAATGGTGAAGGTATGATTGAATACCCACGCTAAGAGAGATAGAAGCCTGGCATAAGCTGTGTGTTACTTGAAGAAGCCACTAAGAAAGCTGCGTTGAACCTTCTTCACCTTTTTCTTTGTCTTCGTTTTCTGCTTCTTGAGAGTGAGGCTGACGAAGGTCAGGGTGTTACTTCTGGGAAGTGTTGATGAGTCAGCGGAGAGAGGTCTCGATGCTATCAACAGATTATCACACTGACACCTCCTGATTTACTGACAATTATACTGAACTTGTTGATGTGCCAGTCCTCCTGTAGGTATTGTGTAATGTCCAGAAGTTGTACATGCTGCTTACTAGCTACTGTATACTGTTTGATGTCACACACCGGGTTTTCTCTCCCACAGGTGGAGGTTCTGGATGGCAGGACCAGGCAACAGCTTTGTTTTCTAGATAAGGTAGGTTACAGCCCACACCGTGGCTATTAGTCCTGACCAAACATTCAGGACATTCAGAAGTCTATAACAAGTGCATGAATTACAGTACAAATAGCACGAGCTTGAACATCTAGCTTATCATGGAAGCATTTTAATATGTTGGTGTTACTTATACTCATATCACTGATATTTGGTCTCTATTTCCAGGTGGAGCCCCATGCTACAATAGGAGAAATCAAGAGTCTTTTTCACAAGTCATGTATGTGTTTGTTGACTTATAATCTAGTCTAGAATGAAACAAGATACCGGGCTCTGAATGTATATATTCCATGTGTGTAGCCAGACTGACTAGATGCTATGTCCATTGAGCCTGGAACTGTCAGAGGCAGTGAGAACACTACAGCTGAAGTCTACTCCATTCTGATTACTTACTACTAGGCCTGGATTCAAATTAAACTGTGTGTGTGTGTGTGTGTGTGTGTGTGTGTGTGTGTGTGTGTGTGTGTGTGTGTGTGTGTGTGTGTGTGTGTGTGTGTGTGTGTGTGTGTGTGTGTGTGTGTGTGTGTGTGTGTGTGTGTGTGTGTGTGTGTGTTTGTGCGTGTGTGTGTGTCTCAGATCAACAGTTGTATCCAGCCAGACAGGACCTCAAGCTCGACCCCAGTAAGTGAATACTGTATGTGCTTAGATTACTAGTACTATCAATCTAAACTACAGCAGAGTGTTGAGTTACTCAGTTTTACACCCTCATTTGTTTTTAAAGATTTGATTGAATTGATATTTAAGACAATACAATCTACAAAGTTAAAAGCTGAAACAAAAGCTAAACATCTAATACATGAGTTGGGCTCCCGAGTGGCGCAGCTGTCTAAGGCACTGCATCTCAGTGCAAGAGTGTCACTATAGTTCCTGGTTCGAATCCAGGCTCTCTCACATCTGGCTGTGATTGGGAGTCCCATAGGGTGGTGCACAACTGTCATTGTAAATTAGAATTTGATCTTAACTGACTTGCCTAGTAAAATAAAAAAAACCCTGATGTCCACATGAGATCATTGGGTTTTAAACAAGCATGTACACTCTTAATATACAGTGGCAAGAAAAAGTATGTGAACCCTTTGGAATTACATAAAATTGTATCTGATCTTCATCTAAGTCACAACAATAGACAAAACAGTATTCTTGAACTTATAACATGTATATGATTGTATTTTTCTTTTCTATATTGAAAACATAATTTCAAGATTCACAGTGTAGGTTGGAAAAAGTATGTTAACTCCTAGACTAATGACTTCTCCAAAAGCTAATTGGAGTCAGGAGTCAGCTAACCTGGAGTCCAATCAATGAGACAAGATTGGAGATGTTGGTTCGAGCTGCCCTGCCCCATAAAAAACACTCACAAAATGTGAGTTTGCTACTCATTTTAAATTTCAGCACTGTTGCTACTCTCCCTAGGAGTGGCCGTCCTGCAAAGATGACTGGAAGAGCACAGTGCAGAATGATCAATAAGGTTAAGAAGAATCCTAGTGTCAGCTAAAGACTTACAGAAATCTCTGGAAGATGCTAACATCTCTGTTGACGAGTCGACAATACGCCAAACACTAAACAAGAAAGGTGTTCATGGGAGGAAACCACGGAAGAAACCACTGCTGTCCAAATAAAACATTGCTAAACGTCTGAAGTTCGCAAAAGAGCACCTGGATGTTCCACAGCGCTATTGGCAAAATATTATGGGGACATTCAACAAAAGTTGTGTTGGCCGGGTATGGTTCTCAATCAGGGACAGCTGTCTATCGTTATCTCTGATTGGGAACCATACTTAGGTGCCCTTTTTTCCCCACCTGTGTTTGTGGGAGGTTGACTCTGTTTAGAGTACTTTGCTTTTGAGCTTCTTTTGAGTTTGTTTTTGTAGTGTTTAGGGTTTTGTTTGGCGTCATTTTGATTAAAATAAAGGAAATGTACGCTCACCACGTTGCACCTTGGTCCTCCCTATTGTTTGGCGTTAATTTGATTAAAATAAAGAAAATGTACACTCACCACACTGCACCTTGGTCCTCTCCTTTGAACAACCCTGACAGAACCTCCCACCACCAAAGGACCAAGCAGCGTGGTGAAAGGGACTCCTGGAAAGGTGAGCATCGCTACCTGGATTATGAGACAACCTGGGAGGAGATAGAAAGGTGAGTGCCGGAGCCTGCCTGGGATTCTCTAGAACAGTGCGAGGAGGGATACCGGAGAATGGAGTTGGCGACACAAAAACGGCTGGCAAGGAAGCCAGAGGCAGCCCCCAAAATATTTTTTTGGGGGGAGTGTGGCAGAGTCAGGTAGTAGACCTGAGCCAACTCCCCGTGCTTACCATGGCGAGCATGGGACTGGTCAGGCCCGGTGCTATGGGGTGATGCTCACGGTGTCGAGGCGGAGCATTCACAGGCCGGTGTGCTCGGTGCCAGCGTCCCGCATTTGCCGGGTGGAAGCTGGCATCCAGCCAGAACGGGTGGGGCCAGCTCTGCGCTCGAGACCGCCAGTGCGCCTCCACGGCACAGTGTATACGGTGCCTCGGCCAAGGAAGAGGCCTCCTGGATGTCTCCCCAGCATGGTGAGTCCTGTGCCTGCTCCCATAGCCAGGTCCCCTGTATGTCTCCCCAGCCTGGTGAGCCCGGAGCTGCCAGAGTCGCCCTCCAGCCCGGAGCTGCCAGAGTCGCCCTCCAGCCCGGAGCTGCCAGAGTCGCCCTCCAGCCCGGAGCTGCCAGAGTCGCCCTCCAGCCCGGGGCCCGCTGCGAGGGTCTCCAGTCCAGGGCCGGCGGCGAGGGTCCCCGTCCCGCACCAGAGCCGCCACCGCGGATAGATGCCCACCCAGACCCTCCCCTCTAGGTTAAGGTTTTGCACCTTTGGGGGGGGGGGGTACTGTCACGCCCTGACCTGTTCATGTCTCTATTTTGGTTTGGTCAGGGCGTGTGTTGGGGTTGGCATTTTATGTTTTGTGTTCTATGTTTTCTATTTCTATGGGAGGTTGACTCTGCTTAGAGCACTTTGCGTTTGAGCTTCACGGTTTGTTTTTGTAGTGTTTAGTGTTTTGTTTGGCGTCATTTTGATTAAAATAAAGAAAATGTACGCTCACCACCCCGCACCTTGGTCCTCTCCTTTGAACAACCGTGACATCTATGGTGGAGGGAGCATCATGGTTTGGGGCTGCTTTGCTGCCTCAGGGCCTGGAAGAGGTTTTCATCCACGGAAAAATGTATTCACAAATTTATCAAGACATTTTGCAGGAGAATGTAAGGCTATCTGTCCGTCCAATTGAAGCTCAACAGAAGTTGGGTGATGCAACAGGACAACAACCCAAAATACAGAAGTAAATCAACAACAGAATGGCTTGAATAGAAGACAAAACACCTTCTGGAGTGGCCCAGTCAGTCCTGACCTCAATTCTATTGAGATGCTGTGGCATGACCTCAAGAGAGCGGTTCACACCAGACATCCCAAAAATATTGTGGAACTGAAACAGTATTGTAAAGAGGAATGGTCCAAAATGCCTCCTGACTGTTGTGCAGGTCCGATCTGCAACTACAGAAAACGTTTGGTTGAGGTTATTGCTGCCAAAGGAGGGTCAAGCTGTTATTAAATCCAAGGATTCACATACTTTTTCCAAACTGCACTGTGAATGTTCACACGGTGTGTTCAATAAAGACATGTTATTAGTGTTATTAGTTTAAGCAGACTGTGTTTGTTTATTGTTGTGACTTCGATGAAGATCAGATACAATTTTATGACCAATTTACGCAGAAATCCAGGTAACTCTAAAGGCTTCACATAATTTTTCTTCCCACTGTAGCTTATTACTGAAGAGCAGAGGTCTACCGTTATACAATCTCATTTAGCAGAAAACACTGTAGCTAAATGGGTCAATATCTGCCCTGTTGAGCTTACACTAAAATTACATTCAATTATTCTTCCATGTAACAGGTTAGGAGTAAGGTCACCTAGCTGAGCTTGTAGGACAAGAGAACATGAACAATGACTTGGTTCTAATAGAGAAATATTCTTAGAATCCAATACATTTTACATGGCAAATTAAGTCCTTGCTCTGTGAGAAAAGGAGCAGGACAACCAATCTCTGCAGTTTATTTTCACAAGGTCTTGTTTATAATGTTTTTTCAGAAGGAAAATCACTGAGGGATGACGATGTATTACAAAACCTACCAGTTGGGACCACAGCAACCATATATTTTAAGGACCTGGGTCCACAGGTCGGGTGGACAATGGTAAGAGGCTGTGACATACTAAAGATTCAAACTGCAGTCCCCCATCAAACTCTTAACTTTGATATTTGACATGAGCCTCGTCTTTCAAGTCTCATGTTGATTTGACGTGTGTAATGACATCTTGGACATCTTAACCCTTTTCTTCTATTGGCAGGTGTTTTTAGCGGAGTACCTTGGTCCTCTGTTTATCTACCTCCTGTTCTATTTCCGCGCTCCGTACATCTACTCACACCAGGATGTGTTTACCTCCAGCCCCTACTCAGTGGTCACGTAAGTCAGTCACTAACACTCCCAGTGATATACTGATCAGTTTTAGCTAACATCCAAATCCAACACTTGTCTGTCTTTCTCTTTCTTTGCCTCCATCCCCCCTCCCCCTCTCTTATTCTTACCTTTCTCTCTCTCACCACCTGACGATCTTCCTTCCTGTCTTCTCTTTGTCTTTCTCTCTCTCTCTCTCTTATCTCCTTCAGACTAGCCTGTGCCTGTCACACCTGCCACTACATCAAGAGGTTGATTGAGGCTATCTTTGTGCACCGGTTCTCCCATGGTACCATGCCTCTCAGGACTATAGTCAGGGTATGGACCACATACTCCAGAACGCTGTTTCACTTTGACTTGAGCTACTTTACTTTAAGGCCATGTATTTTACAGTACTACTATCATACTTTGCAGTGCTCCTTTACATTAGAGGCTTGTATTTTACAGTACTACTATCATACTTTGCAGTGCTCCTTTACATTAGAGGCATGTATTTTACAGTACTACTATCATACTTTGCAGTGCTCCTTTACATTAGGGTCATGTATTCTCAATACAAAACATACAGTGATGTTCTGTCATTGTCCTATCAAAGGCTTATTATACACTGCAACAGTATAATTCTCTATAATTTCATGCCATTGAAATATTTCACAATGATATAACATATGACTTTAATTGGAAACACTGACAATTTGACAGTATCTTTACTGGTGTTTTTACCTCTCTTTCTGTCAGAACTGTGTATACTACTGGGCCTTCTCAGCATGGTTAGCCTTCTACATCAACCATCCACTGTATACACCACCATGTAAGTCCTCTATCATTCAGTCTTACCACTCAATGCCTCCACTCAATGCCACACCATAAATAGGTACACCACATCACAATAATAGGAGTTATTGTGGGCTCACCAAAACATCTAAACTAACCACTGGCTTATATCTCTCCACAGCGTATGGGGATATGCAAGTGAACTATGCACTGGCCATATTTGTGGTATGTATTGCTGACAGACACCCAATGAGGTCATAAACATGAGACATCATTTTTACAGATGACTTGGACGTGTGAGAACCCGATATGTGTTTGTGTTTTGACTGCAGCTCTGTGAGTTAGGGAATTTCTCCATTCACGTGGCCCTGAATAACCTCAAGGCAGAAGGTGGGCCCAAGTGCAGAAAGTTCCCTCACCCGACGAAGAACCCATTCACATGGCTGTTCTTCTTCGTGTCCTGCCCCAATTATACCTACGAGGTAAGGCTGAAGGATATGTTTTATTTAACTAGGCAAGTCAGTTAAGAACAAATTATTCTTTACAATGACGGCCTACCCCTATGCAAGGATAGACTATGCCAAACCTGGACGATGCTGGGAAAATTGTGCGCCGCCCTATGGGACTTCCAATCATAGCCGGTTGTGATACAGCCTGGTATCGAACCAGGGTCTGTAGTGACGCCTCTAGCACTGAGATGCAGGGCCTTAGACCGCTGTGCCACTTGGGAGCCCTATGACAATGTGTTCTGACTATATAGCAGAGGTTTATGGAATGCTCAATGTTTGCTAGTCGGGAAGAGTCACACGTCTGTTAATAATATGGAATATCAATGGAGTAACAAAAGATCTGTATTTCTTATATTTAGGTAGGAGCCTGGGCGAGTTTCTCTGTCATGACCCAGTGTCTACCAGGTCAGTTGATTCATATAATATTTTAAACATTTTCTAGTATCTAATTAATATGTTGGCCATTTTACTCACCCAGGCATTTTATATACACAACTCGTTTGTGTGTTGCACTTTGTTGCCACTAAGGTACAATACACGCTCTATTAGTTTTTCCATCTCTCCACAGTGGCCTTGTTCACCTTCTTAGCTTTCATCCAGATGACCATCTGGGCCAAAGGGAAGCATAAAACCTACTCCAGGGAGTTTAAGGACTACCCTCACCTGCGCATGCCAATCATCCCGCTCCTCCTCTGACCACGCTACAAAGGTTTACCATTCGGACTGGAGCATTGGGGTCTTCGGCCTGCTTGAAAGGTTGTGATCATTAGTGGGTTACTGTGTTTCTCACAAAGCAAGAAGACCCACTGCTCCTTCATCTATCGCCATGGCAACGGTCTGTTATCTTTTCAACAACCACTATGCAAGGATAGACTATTGCCATTGTCTTAGAAAGAGGAGGAAACCAACCGTGTTAAAGATTCATCGACATGGAGTATTGTTGAGGTGTGGATGAACTTTTAATGAATATATAATAGTGAATTGACAGAAAGGAATGTCTCATCTCAACAATACTGTTGATGAACTGCAAATGATAATTTCTGCATTGATAATGTTTAGTTCAATCATTGAAACACAGCCATATTAAGGAGTTATTGGTATTAGTCCTGTTACTGATCATGTACAGTGCAGCTACTGAATGTTCCGACAATTGTTGGCATTCTTAGTCTACAGAGTGGCAATCATCTGAAAACTATGAAGTTATGAAGATATGATTGAAGTTCTATATAATCTACCATATTATTTAGTAATAAATTATTGTCATTTCCTAGAGGAAATGTGTGTGGGTGTGTGTGTGTGTGTAACTTGATATGATACAGTGCCTTGCGAAAGTATTCGGCCCCCTTGAACTTTGCGACCTTTTGCCACATTTCAGGCTTCAAACATAAAGATATAAAACTGTATTTTTTTGTGAATAATCAACAACAAGTGGGACACAAATCATGAAGTGGAACGACATTTATTGGATATTTAAAACTTTTTTAACAAATCAAAAACTGAAAAATTGGGCGTGCAAAATTATTCAGCCCCTTTACTTTCAGTGCAGCAAACTCTCTCCAGAAGTTCAGTGAGGATCTCTGAATGATCCAATGTTGACCTAAATGACTAATGATGATAAATACAATCCCCCTGTGTGTAATCAAGTCTCCGTATAAATGCACCTGCACTGTGATAGTCTCAGAGGTCCGTTAAAAGCGCAGAGAGCACCATGAAGAACAAGGAACACACCAGGCAGGTCCGAGATACTGTTGCGAAGAAGTTTAAAGCCGGATTTGGATACAAAAAGATTTCCCAAGCTTTAAACATCCCAAGGAGCACTGTGCAAGCGATAATATTGAAATGGAAGGAGTATCAGACCACTGCAAATCTACCAAGACCTGGCCGTCCCTCTAAACTTTCAGCTCATACAAGGAGAAGACTGATCAGAGATGCAGCCAAGAGGCCCATGATCACTCAGGTTGAACTGCAGAGATCTACAGCTGAGGTGGGAGACTCTGTCCATAGGACAACAATCAGTCGTATATTGCACAAATCTGGCCTTTATGGAAGAGTGGCAAGAAGAAAGCCATTTCTTAAAGATATCCATAAAAGGTGTCGTTTAAAGTTTGCCACAAGCCACCTGGGAGACACACCAAACATGTGGAAGAAGGTGCTCTGGTCAGATGAAACCAAAATTGAACTTTTTGGCAACAATTCAAAACATTATTTTTGGCGTAAAAGCAACACAGCTCATCACCCTGAATACACCATACCCAATGTCAAACATGGTGGTGGCAGCATCATGGTTTGGGCCTGCTTTTCTTCAGCAGGGACAGGGAAGATGGTTAAAATTGATGGGAAGATGGATGGAGCCAAATACAGGACCATTCTGGAAGAAAACCTGATGGAGTCTGCAAAAGACCTGAGACTGGGACGGAGATTTGTCTTCCAACAAGACAATGATCCAAAACATAAAGCAAAATCTACAATGGAATGGTTCAAAAATAAACATATCCAGGTGTTAGAATGGCCAAGTCAAAGTCCAGACCTGAATCCAATCGAGAATCTGTGGAAAGAACTGAAAACTGCTGTTCACAAATGCTCTCCATCCAACCTCACTGAGCTCGAGCTGTTTTGCAAGGAGGAATGGGAAAAAATTTCAGTCTCTCGATGTGGAAAACTGATAGAGACATACCCCAAGCAACTTACAGCTGTAATCGCAGCAAAAGGTGGCGCTACAAAGTATTAACTTAAGGGGGCTGAATAATTTTGCACGCCCAATTTTTCAGTTTTTGATTTGTTAAAAAAGTTTGAAATATCCAATAAATGTTGTTCCACTTCATGATTGTGTCCCACTTGTTGTTGATTCTTCACCAAAAAATACAGTTTTATATCTTTATGTTTGAAGCCTGAAATGTGGCAAAAGGTCGCAAAGTTCAAGGGGGCCGAATACTTTCGCAAGGCACTGTATACCTGCTAAGGAAGTCTTTATTATGACTGAAGTATAACGGGGCTATTTTCAGTAGGGAAAGCTGAGTTCTAGAACTAGGAGATGGAACACAGAATTAGGAGATGTCTAAGTTTGCAAGCTGATTATTTCCCCCTCTACAATGAAGCTGTACATGTTTAAATGTAACGAACAACCTGATGCTTTTACCTTTGTCAGACAGTTGAGGATAATTCAGTAATGTATTACTTTATATATCGTTCAAGATAACTACAATCTGTCAAATTCTCAGGTGTTACTAGATGCAACAGGTACTGTTTACATACTGTACAAATTATAGCCAAACTCGTTTTGTATCCAACGTGTAAATATCAAATAAATAATTTTGATCATTTCAAAGATAAGTCTTCTATCGTGTCAATGTATCTAAAAGGAGAGTCATGCATATTACAAAGAATCAATCAGTGTTTACAGAAAATATTTATTGGAAATTATTATTGTTATTATTGCAGAGACAATTTATATATATATATATTTTTTTGTAAAAATAATCTTTGATCTGCAAACTAATCATTTATCTGCCATTTACATAGAACTTAAAAATTGCATACACACAAGGAAGCGCAATGTTTGAACAGTACATATAGGCTTACAAAATCAGATCATCATTTCAATATGAATTCAATAACAGCAAATGTATTTTTACAGTCAAATTCTATATTGCACTAGTAGATTTTCATTTATCAAAAAAACAAAGGCCAAACAAAACGGATCATCTTCCTTGGCAGTATACGAGCATATGAAGCGGATACAGGCTTTGTTTTTGGTAACAGTTCAATGTTACAATTTTCTTGCAGAAATGTAGCGCTGCAACTGCTGGGAATAAGTTTCTTCTTTCAATCAGTCTCTCACCAGTCACCAGTAGTGTCACCAACTAGTCAACCTTCTCCACGTTCCTCTAGGAGCGTTCAATTCCCCAGACAACTATTCCTGTCTGAGTTTCTGGTGTTTGTTTGTTTGTTTGTTTGTTTGTTTGTTTGTTTGTTTGTTTGTGTGTGTGTGTTTCCCCGTGCATGTGTGTGGGTGTGTGCGAGCGTTTACGCACATACGCGCGTGTGTGTGTGTCTGTGCATGTGGGGAGGGACGGTTCATTTCCCCAGACAACTTAGGGGTGTGACCTTGATTTCTTTTCTCCGTGCCCCAGCGGCCCTCGGGTGCAGCACCATGCCGTCGTCCTCTCCTGACTGCTGCTTGGCAAAGTTCACAAACACCTGGTGAGAGGAGAGAGAGATACACCAGGGAATAAACACAGTCAAGAACCAAAATGGACGCTTATTAACCTTGGATAAAAATGAGAAAAGAACACGATACCTGGGGGGGATACACATACCAAAGAATAAACATCTAACATTCACAGAATTAAGATCCAAAAGTCAGCCTATTATCCTTTGAAGTCCTGCAAGACGGCATGAGGAAAAATGACACTGGATAGAAGATGGCTGACGTGTAACAATGTGGGTGACGCAGGAGTCTATTTAACACATGGCCACACAACTTGAGAAACGGTGTCAGAATACGATGGTTTCAATTCCAACTATAATTACTTTGCTTATCAATAGATGCAACTATTGAGAGGTACTGTATTTGTTACATCAAATACTAACAATGGAGGGTGCAAGTATTGGTATTTTGGTTGTTGTTTTTTTTACCCCTAAGTCCACATATTTCATAGGTGTTTCTTACTAAACTTCAATCAATATAGAACATACAATATATTTCCTGGCTACTCTCCATTCATCTCTGTTTAGTAATAATCTCATGAGCCATACTCAAAGTCTCTGTCTCGCTAGCTAGACCTTCAATAATAAAGTTGAGCGAGAAAGACTAGCTGAGTGTTTACCTGATCTAGTGTTGTCTGGGAGACGGTGTAGTCCTCTATATTGAGGCGGTCCTTGTTGGCCAGGACCAGCTGGAAGATCCTAGCCAGGGAGGAAGAGGCGATTTCATACTGCAGAGTGTTGTAGTGTTTCTCCCTCTGGACACAGCCAGGGAAGGTGCTCTCCATGAAGGCCTCGGCTGGGTTCAGGTCTGGGGGACAACCTGGTGTGGAGGCCTGGATCTTCATGGTGACCACGTAACCATCACCAAACCTACAAAACACACAGTCCAATACAATCCAGGGCTGGTTAGACTCATAGTAGATAATTGGGTACAGATGAAGAAGGTACATGAATTACAGCAGGGAAATTGTATTTTCTTTTAAGAGTTTGTACTGTAACATTAAGGCAGTAGCGTTAACGTTGTCGGTTTCAGATCTACACACTAAACTCTTCAGTAGTAACTATATCTGAAGTAAATAGAGACAGAACCTACTTGTATTTGAGGTGCTGGATGGTACCAAGACACTGGAAGGTGCCATTGACCATAATAGCCAGACGGGTACACAGAGCCTCACACTCCTCCATACTGTGTGAGGTGAGGACCACTGCTCGGCCATCTTGGATTACACTCATTATGGAGTTCCACAGGAAACGACGTGAGTGGGGGTCCATGCCTGTCGTGGGCTCGTCCTGGATAGTAACACACATAGAAACATCTTCAGATACACACTAGCAAGCAGGATACAGAACCATTTCTTATTTCCCCTTAACCCCCTAACTGAAGGCCCATGGGTGACTCCAGTAATGGTAAGCTCACCAGCAGGACCAGAGGAGGACAGCCGATCATGGCGATGGCCGTGGATAGTTTTCTCTTGTTGCCGCCGCTGTAGGTCCCGGCTGTGTGGCCAGCATAGTCAGCCAGACCCAGCTTCTGAATTGCCCAGTCTGCCACCTGAGGCAGCAGAAGGACACATTATTGCCATATCCGCCTGGCTAAATAAATAAATACATAATAATACAATAAGAATAATTATATTTGTCCTATTTCACACATTAAATGTTTGTTTTTTTGCATATCCCAACTCTCCCTGAGACAACTTCTGAGAGTGAGGTCATGGCCAGGGTCAATAAAGGGTAGATAAACAAATGGGTTTGTTAAATACATTAACACACTGAGGTGGATATAGCTATTCATTTGAGTTCAAAAACGTTCATTGTTCTAACCATGACCCTAACCCCAGCCTCTAAACTCAGAACCTAACCCTTGACCTCTGACCACAGCCTCACCTTGCTGATCTCGGACTCAGGCACCCCTCTGAGGCGGGCATACAGATGGAGGTGCTCTCTGCCAGTCAGCAGATCATCTATGGCATCAAACTGGGGGCAGTAGCCCATGTTCTGGTGCACGTCCAGGATATTGGTAAGGATGCTGCAGAGACAGGGAAGAAAGGTACGATTACAGGTGAAAAGCATAGGGCTGTGCTCTGGTGTGCCACAGGGCTCTGTTTTAGGTCCACTGTTATTTACTAATGATATCAACAGCATCGGTAAAAACATTGATCATGCCAACTGTGATTGAGGAAGCATATGGCAATATGGCAATGTCCCATGCCCTGTACCTGTGACCAGTGACAGAGGCTTCTCCTGAGCTGACATCAGTGTCTCCGGTCAGCATTTTAAAGGTGGTGGTCTTCCCGGCTCCGTTCACACCCAGGAGCCCAAAGCACTGGGGAGAGAAGGAGGGGAGAAAAGGATGATGAGAAAATATTTTATCACTGGGTCTCTACACGTCACCTTCCCGTGCTGTATAGCTGTGGTACTAAACTCAGAAAACAAAGAAATGTCCCCTTTTCAGGATGCTGTCTTTCAAAGATAATTTGTTAAAATCCAAATAACTTCACAGATCTTCATTGTAAAGGGTTTAAACACTGTTTCCCATGCTTGTTCAATTAACCATAAACAATTAATGAACATGCACCTGTGGAACGGTCGTTAAGACACTAACAACTTCTAGAAGGTAGGCAATTAAGGTCACAGTTATGAAAACTTAGGACACTAAAGAGGCCTTTCTACCGTCTCTGAAAAACACCAAAGGAAAGATGCCCAGGGTCCCTGCTTATCTGCGTGAATTTGCCTTAGGCATGCTGCAAGGAGGCACGAGGACTGCAGATGTGGCCAGGGCAAAGAATTGCAATGTCCGTACTGTGAGACACCTAAGGCAGCGCTACAGGGAGACAGAATGGACAGCTAATTGTCCTCGCAGTGGCTAACCACGTGTAACAACACCTGCACAGGATCGGTACATCCGAACATCAGGGTAGATATCCTCCTCCCTCATGTGGTACCTTTCCTGAAAGGTTCATCCTGACATGACCCTCCAGCATGACAATGCCACCAGCCATACTGCTAGTTCTGTGAGTGATTTCCTGCAAGACAGGAATGTCAGTGTTCTGCCATGGCCAGCGAAGAGCCTGGATCTCAATCCCATTGAGCGCGTCTGGGACCTGTTGGATCGGAGGGTGAGAGCTAGGGCCAGTCCCCCCAGAAATATCCTGGAACTTGCAGGTGCCATGGTAGAAGAGTGGGGTAACATCTCACAGCAAGAACTGGCAAATCTGGTGCAGTCCATGAGGAGGAAATGCACTGCAGTACTTAATGCAGCTGGTGGCCACACCAGATACAGACTGTTACTGTTACTTTTGGTTTCGACCCCCCCCCTCCCTTTGTTCAGGGACATAGTATTCAATTTCTGTTAGTCACATGTCTGTGGAACTTGTTCAGTTTATATCTCAGTTGTTGAATCTTGTTATGTTCATATAAATATTTACACATGTTAAGTTTGCTGAAAATAAACGCAGTTGACAGTGAGAGGACGTTTCTTTTTTACTGAGTTTATATAGAGGTCTATAGTATAGAGTGGTACTGTACTGACCTCCCCAGGTGACACTCCCACACAGATCCTGTCCACAGCTGGCTTTGTCTTCCCCATGTATGTCTGGGAGGAGAGAGAGAGAGAGAGAGAGAGAGAGAGAGAGAGAGAGAGAGAGAGTAGTTAGCGATAAATAGAGAGAGGAAGAGAAAGAGATTGAGAAAGATATAAACATCTTGTTCACACTGCAAATTATTGAGTCAATAACCGAGAAACACATTACACAGGAGTCCTGAGTGGTCAGTCAGTTAGTTAGTTAACATACCTTGGTGAGGTCTCTAATCTTTAAGATGTCATTCTTGCTTCCCCCATTATAAATGCGTTCTCTCTCCTGGGCCACATCCACGTCTTCCTCCATGATGGGATCCGTCTTACAATCTGTGATCCTATTACAGGTAAGAGGTCAGAGGTTTAAGGTAAGTGGCGAAGTGCTGTTCTGGACTGCTCTCACAATCAATAACGCATAGAATTACTGGTACTAGTCAACTGGTAATGGTCAACAGATTCATACGATTCTGATCCAACAGATTCAAAAACACCATACAAAGATGAATTAGCTTCACCAATTAGATGATCTTTTAAAGTACTACAGCAATGTAGACTTGTATATTAGATGTGAAGTGAAGCTGTTGGTTACCAGTGATCCAGGAAGAAGCGGTACTGGATCAGGATGTTTATGATGAAATAGACAAAGCCCTCAACAGCCATGAAGACCAGGTTCTTCCCTACAAAGTCCCAACTGTAGGGGTCCAGACTGAAGTCCTCGCCTGACACACACAAAGCAAAGCAAACAGGATCAGCACGCAACATGGAATAATCCGCATTCGTACACCATCTGATCTAACCGATGTGTGAGAAGTGGGAAAAGTT
This sequence comes from Oncorhynchus masou masou, assembly GCF_036934945.1. Lineage (NCBI taxonomy): Eukaryota > Metazoa > Chordata > Actinopteri > Salmoniformes > Salmonidae > Oncorhynchus > Oncorhynchus masou. Next base: position 48,289,719 of record NC_088241.1, on the reverse strand, counting down.
TGAGTGCTGACAACACGGAATATGCTCCTGTTACACTTTAATCAGTCAGCGTATTATCACATAAAACATTCATCAAGAAAACTGGGTGATGGTGCATGCACACTCGGTGGCAAATGCCACCGTGTGCGTGTAGGTATGGTTAAAATGACTATGCATATATGGAAAACAGAGTAGCAGAAGCGTAAAAAGAGGTGTTGGCGGGTGGTGGGACACAATGCAGATAGCCCAGTTAGCCAATGTGCAGGAGCACTGGTTGGTCGGGCCAATTTAGGTAGTATGTACATGGATGTATAGTTAAAGTGACTATGCATATAAGATAAACAGAGAGTAGCAGCAGCGTAAAAGAGGGGTTGGGGGGGCACACAATGCAAATAGTCCGGGTAACCACCTGTTCAGGAGTCTTATGGCTTGGGGGTAAAAACTGTTGAGAAGCCTTTTTGTCCTAGTCTTTGCACTCCAGTACCGCTTGCCATGCGGTAGTAGAGAGAACAGTCTATGACTGGGGTGGCTGGGGTCTTTGCCAGTTTTTAGGGCCTTCCTTTGACACCGCCTGATGTAGAGGTCCTGGATGGCAGGCAGCTTTGCCCCAGTGATGTACAGGCCGTACGCACTACCCTCTGAAGTGCCTTGCAGTCGGAGGCCGAGCAATTGCCGTAACGGGCAGTGATGCAACCGGTCAGGATGCTCTCGATGTTGCAGCTGTAGAACCTTTTGAGGATCTCAGGACCCATGCCAAATCTTTTTAGTTTCCTGAGGGGGAATAGGCTTTGTCATGCCCTCTTCACGACTGTCTTGGTGTGTATGGACCAATCTAGTTTGTTGTAGAGAATGGGGACGTGCTCGGTGCTCCTTTTCCTGTAGTCCACAATCATCTCCTTAGTCTTGGTTACGTTGAGGGATAGGTTGTTATTCTGGCACCACCCGGTCAGGTCTCTGACCTTCTCCCTACAGGCTGTCTCGTCGTTGTCGGTGATCAGGCCTACCACTGTTGTGTCGTCAGAAAACTTAATGAAGGTGTTGGAGTCGTGCCTGGCCATGCAGTCATGGGTGAACAGGGAGTACAGGAGTGGACTGAGCACGCACCCCTGCGGAGCTCCAGTGTTGAAGATCAGCGTGGCAGATGTGTTGCTACCTACCCTCACCACCTGGGGGCGTCCTGTCAGGAAGTCCAGGATCCAGTTGCAGAGGGAGGTGTTTAGTCCCAGGATCATTAGCTTGGTGATGAGCTTTGAGGGTACTATGGTGTTGAACTCTGAGCTGTAGTCAATGAACAGCATTCTCACATAGGCGTTCCTTTTGTCCAGGTGGGAAAGGGCAGTGTGCAGTGCAATAGAGATTGCATCATCTGTGGATCTGTTTGGGCGGTATGCAAATTGGACTGGGTCTAGGGTTTCTGGGATAATGGTGTTGATGTGAGCCATTACCAGAATTTCAAAGCACTTCATGGCTACGGACGTGAGTGCTACGGGTCTGTAGTCATTTAGGTAGGTTGCCTTTGTGTTCTTGGGCACAGGGACTATGGTGGTCTGCTTGAAGCATGTTGGTAATACAGACTCAATCAGGGACATGTTGAAAATGTCAGTGAAGACACCTGCCAGTTGGTCAGCACATGCCCGGAGCACACGTCCTGGTAATCCGTCTGGCCCGGCAGCCTTGTGAATGTTGACCTGTTTAAAGGTCTTACTCACGTCGGCTACGGAGAACGTGATCACACAGTCGTCCGGAACAGCTGATGCTCTCATGCATGCCTCGGTGTTGCTTGCCTCTAAGCGAGCATAGAAGTGATTTAGCTCGTCTGGTAGGCTCATGTCACTGGGCAGCTCGCGGCTGTGCTTCCCTTTGTAGTCTGTAATAGTTTGCAAGCCCTGCTATATCCGACAAGCGTCGGAGCCGGTGTAGTATGATTCAATCTTAGCTCTGTATTGGCGCTTTTCCTGTTTGATGGTTCGTCGCAGGGCATAGCAGGATTTCTTTTAAGCTTCCGGGTTAGAGTCCCGCAGCTTGAAAGTAGCAGTTCTACCCTTTCGCTCAGTGCGAATGTTGCCTGTAATCCATGGCTTCTGGTTGGGGTATGTACGTACAGTCACTGTGGGGACGACGTCCTCAATGCACTTATTGATAAAGCCAGTGACTGATGTGGTGTATTCCTCAATGTCATCGGAAGAATCCCGGAACATGTTCCAGTCTGTGATTGCAAAACAGTCCTGTAGTTTAGCATCTGCTTCATCTGACAATTTTTTTAATAGACAGAGTCACTGGTTCTCCCTGCTTTAATTTTTGCTTGTAAGCAGGAGGATAGAGTTGTGGTCGGATTTACCAAATGGAGGGCGAGGTTAGAGCTCTGTACGCGTCTCTGTGTGTGGAGAACAGGTGATCTAGAATTTCTTTCCCTCTGGTTGCACATTTAACATGTTGATAGAACTGATTTAAGTTTCCCTGCATTAAAGTCTCCAGCCACTAGGAGCGCCGCCTCTGGGTGAGTGGTTTCTTGTTTGCTTATTTCCTTATACAGCTGACTGAGTGCGGTCTTAGTGCCAGCATCTGTCTGTGGTGGTAAATAAACAGCCACGAAAAGTATAGCTGAGAACTCTCTAGGCAAGTAATGTGGCCTGCAGTTTATCACAATATACTCTACTTCAGGCGAGCAGAATCTAGAGACTTCCTTAGATTTTGTGCACCAGCTGTTGTTTACAAATATGCACAGAACGTCCCCCTCGTTTTACCAGAGTGTGCTGTTCTATCCTGCCGATGCAGCGTGTATCCCGTCAACTGAATATCCATGTCGTCATTCAGCCACGATTCCGTGAAGCATAGGGTATTACAGTTTTTGATGTCCCGTTGGTAGGATATTCATGATCGTACCTCGTCTAGTTTATTGTCCAATGATATCCAGTTAGTAGGATATTTGTGATCGTACCTCGTCTAGTTTATTGTCCAATGATGTCCCATTGGTAGGATATTCGTGATCTTACCTCATCTAGTTTATTGTCCAATGATATCCCGTTAGTAGGATATTTGTGATCGTACCTCGTCTAGTTTATTGTCCAATGATGTCCCATTGGTAGGATATTCGTGATCTTACCTCGTCTAGTTTATTGTCCAATGATATCCCGTTAGTAGGATATTTGTGATCGTACCTCGTCTAGTTTATTGTCCAATGATGTCCCATTGGTAGGATATTCGTGATCGTACCTCGTCTAGTTTATTGTCCAATGATTGCACGTTGGCGAGTAATATTGACAGTAACGGCAGCTTTCTAGTTGTCTTCTGCGGGTCCGGATGAGGCATCTGGCTCTTCGTCCTCTGCGTCGCTTCTTTTTGCAAATAATTGGGATGTCTGCCCTGTGGGGTGTTTGGAGAAAATCGCGTGAGTCCTGCTTGCTGCTGCTGTTGTTGTTGTTGTTGAAGAAATCTTTGTATAGTCTGAGGTGAGTGATCGCTGTCCTGATATCCAGATGCGCTTTTCTTCTGTAAGATACGGTTGCAGAAACGTATGTACAAAATAATTTACAAATATCACGAAAAAAAACAACACAAAATAGCACAATTGCACAATTGGTTAGGAGACCTTAAAACGGTGGACATCTCCTCCGGTGCCATTTTTGAAACCTGGCACTATCCCTACGGTGAAGCTTGGTGGTGGCAGCATCATGCTGTGGGGATGTTTTTCAGCGACAGGGACTGGGCGACTAGTCAGGCTTGAGGGAAAGATGAACGAGGCAGTACAGAGAGATCCTTGATGAAAACCTGCTCCAGAACGAAGATTCACCTTCCAACAGGACAACGAACCTGAGCACACAGCCAAGACAACGCAGGAGTGGCTGCGGGACAAGTCTCTGAATGTCCTTGAGTGGCCCAGCCAGAGCCTGTACTTGAACCCAATCGAACATCTCAAATCCAGACCTGAAAATAGCTGTGCAGCAACGCTCCCCATCCAAACTGACATAGCTTGAGAGGATCTACAGAGAATGGGAGAAACTCCCCAAATACAGGTGTGCCAAGCTTGTAGCGTCATACCCAAGACTCGATGCTGTAATCCGTGCCAAAGTTGCTTCAAAAAAGTACTGAGTAAAGGGTCTGAATACTTATGTAAATGCCATATTTCCGTTTTTTTAAATATATAAATTAGCAAAACATGTATTAAAATGATGGTGTATTGCGTGTAGATTGATGATGGGAAAATAACAATTTAATCCATTACAGACCTGCCAACCCTGTCCAACTTTTTAGAGTACCTGATGCGCACGGCAAATTGGAGATTCACTTGCGCGAGTAGCACGCACGCTCGTCCACGCGCTGCTGGTGAGTCTGATTGCAATTATGGAATTGTACCAAATCAAGTCTATAAAAGGTTGGAATACTTTATTGACAGCATCCCATTTACACAAATGGTAAAAGTCACTAACAATATGTAATTAGAAAATACACACAAAAGGCATTTATTCTAGGAGATTACATGTACAGTGTAGAATGAAGATAATTATCTATAACGTTTTTCTTAGCACAAATTGTTACAGAAGTTTAGTCTCTATAGTAGAGGAACGTTTGTCACCTCTCAAACAGGGCCAATCACTAGTGCCTGCTCACAAGTATTGGCTTTTTAGACACCATTCCTAATCAACACTGAAAGCAAAATCATTTTGAAAACACAAAAACAAATGATCGCAAACTGGCTACGCAATGGCAATCAGAATGCTGTTCGCTAGAAGAGTCCGCTGTTTCAGTCTATGTAAAGGTGCCTATTGTATTTCTTTGCAGCACATACATCATTTCAGATTTTCGAAATTGATAAAATCTCAAATCTAGTGTAAAAGCATTTTAGAAGCATTGCCTCTATTGCTAATATCATTCTTCATCGCGGTTTTCTGAACTCCTGACTCCATTTAATGCCAAGATGTTTACATTTATTTTTGATTATACTTTTACTTTTGTAATGTGACGTGGATCATTATTACATTTACAGTCTATCAGGTTGGGTGATCCTCGTAATGTTACGTGGGAAAGACAACTAATGGGACGCAGAATTAAATGTATATCATACTCGCACAAATGCGACCAGTTATTTTTCGTATTTGCATTTCATTTATTTAACTAGCAAATGCGAGTGAACTGATGACACTTTAGAGCCCACTGAACGTCCATCTTATGTTCGCTAACGTTAGCTTGAAACAATTAGTGTTTGCCTTTCCACGACACACGTCCACGTGTTTACGTACAGCTGACAGTCGGCAAACTCAGCATCACAACAAACAGGAGGGGCAGACACCTGGTAGCTACGTCCAATAATGATATATTCATCTCCATGTCCGTTAACACAAACTCCGTACATGTCTGTGTGTCGGGATGTTAGATTTACTCAGTGGATTTATTTTTTATTAAAACGTTAGTTTTTAAAAAGTTTAAAAATAAATTAAATCAGGCCCTATTCATTTCAGCATACTTTTAAATCGGATCTCATATCTGTGTACATGGACAGAAAATTGCGTAGTTGGTAGCAAATGCATGCATGTTGGCAGGTCTGCAATTTTAGAATAAAGCTGTAATATAACAAAATGTGAAACCTTCGGAAGGCACTGTACCTAGCTAACCACACTCATTAGTCGGCACCGGCTTTGACTGGTCTTATCAGCCGATTAGGGGAAAGCTTATTCAGATCCACGAGTTATTTCCGAAGTGTCTTGGGTGTAAATCTCCTAGAGCTTCGGCAGGACAAATACACAGCATCATGTTTCAGAGGCAGTCGGCCCGACCCGGGGTCATCCGAGGCCAATGGTATTCCCATCCTGTTATGGCATTCTGAATGCATCAGGATTTTGGCTTTGGGGTCTGGAGGTGTCCAAGACCTGCAGAACAGGCTAGGGTTGCTAGCGGCATTTCCCTGCTGACCAATCAGAATGCAGACCTTGAAGCGAGTGGTGGGGGTCGACTGGGTGGAGGGGGTGTGACTCACCAAAGCGGGCATAGACGTCAGTAACAGCCTGATTCATAGCCATGTCGATCAGACCCCGGCCAAGACAATAGTGGGGGAAGATCAGCAGCATTTTCTTCAGCAGCTGGTTACACTTATACAGCGCCTGAGAGAAGGAGGAAGTTAAGAGTGATACATAAATAAGGGGAGGGAGTGGGGGAGAGAGAGAGGGGAGGGGGAGGAAGAGACAGAAATGGAGGGCCAAACCACACAGTAGAATCGAGTCACTCAACAAGTACTAGTATTTGAAGAGTCATTGAGCAGGGGGTAGAGACAGACAGGTCTGTGAGTAAGTACAGGAAGGTGTTTATCCCAGGCTGTGCTCTACACTCACCGCTGTGCTGTCAAACAGGTCAAGGATGAAGGTGATGGCACTGCTGTTGATGCCAATGAACAGGTTGATGCAGGACAGAGAGACGTAGGCTGTGCTGGGAATACTGAAGATGTAGGACATGGGGTACATCATGGGCGTCACAGACCACCTGCAGTGAACAGAGACAGGTAGGGAGGGTTTTTCTCATCGTTTGATCAAGCTTATATTTTTTAGGGTCATCTTAACATTTACATGTGGTCCTTGCCTAAATGTTCATTCTAGAAGAAGGGTTTCCTCTGGTCCAGAATGTCAGCTTATTCTGTTACTGTTGGATGGAGTTGAGTGGGGTGAGCAGCACTATAAACCTGCTACAGGTTCAGCCCCATTAACACCACTCAAGTTCTCGTCGCCTGTATTGCTGTACAGTACAATCCATTCATCATTTAGAGCATGCTATAAAGAGCTGTTCGAAGATGGACTCTCCAAGGATAAATTACCGCTAACCTAAATCTGTAACCTTCCACCTTTAGCCCAAGTAAACGGGCTTACTGCACTGTAGTACACTGACTTACCCATAGAGCATGAGCAGGGCTGTCAGGGGTTGGAGGTTGGTTGGCGACGTGTAGCACTTCTTGTCAAAGACCATGAAAATAGCCACCACCAGTGCTGCGCTGATAGAGTAATTCACCTGATGAGGGGGAAGTGGCACAGTGAATGTCAAGCCCTACGTAGAAAGATCAAACGTATCTCTCAATCCGTTGGGCTGTTTGAGTGGACACGTATATGCCCTTTGGTAATAAACTACATGACATTACGTGGAATACGGTATGTCACAGATGGTAAATAGCGTTTCTACAACCTATCACTTCACTGTGATCCCTCTTCACTGGAATGATCTGCCATGCCACATTGATATAGATCATTTAAGAGAGTGGGTAGCCTCGCCACGAACCGTTTTGGCATGTCAAGAACTTGGCGTGTGTGTCAATGTGGGATTGGAGAGAGTATGACGGGAGACATACCATGTCCCAGAGGAAGTTGGCCATCCAGTAGATGACGGGACTGACCCCGCTGACGAACTGGAGGTGTTTGGCCTGGGTCACCCTCTCCTGGATGAGGTAGAGCACAAAGGAGGCTGGGACAAAGGACATGGCGAAGACAACACAGATAGCCACCATCGCATCCACTGAGGTGCTCAGACTAGGAGAGGAGAGGGAGTAGGGTTAGATAGCCACCACCACATCCACTGAGGTGCTCACAGGGACACAGAACGGGGTTAGGTGATCCAGGAGATCTGTCTTTAATCACCTCGCCTGATTGGCTAGTACTCACACAGTGACTTCAGACAATTGTTCCTTGGTAAGGTTGAGAGGGTGGTTGATAGTGGTGATGCCGTATACATCCAGGCTGGCATCTTTGGGCAGGTTGGCTCTGAGGATGGCGTTGTTGGCCACGTTCATGAAGGCCACCATGGCATGCCAGCCCTTGTTGTTGTACCACACCTTCAAAAATACAGAATGGACATTCTAGTGAATCGTCTTTTGCTGTTGTATGGTACAAAAGTTAGACAGTGGATTTGCAGTAGAGGGTTAAATTGTATACACTGTAGACAAGTGCAATATATGCCTTGCCTTGACATTGTATTCACTCTCCATGTAGCGGAGGAAGGTTCCTATGTCCTTCAGAGTTTGTTTGGAGTATTTACCCTGAAAAGAAGATACCATGATTGGTTACATGGACAGTTACAGGACTGTTGAAGTGTGTAAAGATCCACACCAGAGACATCTTTAGTAGTCGTACCCCAGTAACATTGAGCAGTCGTCCCAGCTGTGACGCTGCGTCCTGGATGGTCTTAGGGTCCACATCTAACACAGGAAGCTGTCCCCCGACAGATATACCTCCATACCTGGATGACAGACAACAGACAACAGACAACACATATACCTCCATATCTGAACACCAGGAGTAAGACAGCGTACTCAGTGAGAGCTGAAACTCCTTATACAATAACGGTACTATGCCCCTGGCCACCAGAGGGCGGTACAACATCACTTTTCATTACATGACGGCCACAAGCAAAGGTAACATCCACCGAGCTCATTGCAAATATACTATGTTTCGAATTTTGTAAAATATGGAAATAGTACCTTTGTTCATTCACCCAGTATTTGCTCTTCAAACTGAATAAGAAAGACATATGAATTCTACTATTAGAGCTGTGTATGTAGAACAGAAGAAAGTAGATGAAGGCTGAAATAGTTCCACAGTACCTGGCCTTGATGAGGGAGGGGTAAGTCTTCACCAGGTAATCAGAGATATTCCTGCCTGTTAGGTCCACCACAACATCACCTGTCGACTGGATCCTCTATAATAAAACGCACGCACGCACACACACACACACACACACACACACACACACACACACACGTATAACTGTGTGCATTGGTGACTGACTGGGATTTAAACCGGGGCCACCTGATTACCACAATATTGTATCAGCCCAGTTAAAGCCTATGCATGTCTCCACTAACCTGTGGTGGTGTTATCCCCCCTGCTCCCTCAGGGCAGACAGGCAGCATGGTGAGTTTCCTAGGGGTACTACACTGGCAGCCTGGGGAAGGGTTAACTGCGGTCCACTCTGGTCCATCCAACATGTCTATCAGAGCAGGGTTCAGTAGCGGCATCTCCCACTCCGTTGTGATGTTATTACATGGGAAATCCCTATACCGTGAGCACGCATGCACACATGCACATTGTTACACTTGAAGTGCCTATCAGGATCAATATGATACACAAAATCATTTTTCGGGCATATGCAACGACGCCTCCCTCCTCCCCTAATGTTTGTTACTTTTGGGCATACAGTAGCCGACATGATATCAGTAACTATGGCATTCTTTAAGAAGGTCTCAATCTCAAGCATAGCGCACATCTGGCCTGCGATTTGCTTTCTGGCCCCCAGACTGATATCTGACTCCAATTGGAATCGAGTCTTAAAGTGATGCTATACTTCGACACTTAGCAAACAGATGATATTGTATGGTAAGTGAACTGTCCCTGGTCAACACTCACTCCAGAGGTTCATCCACCATGCAGCGAGTCCCAAAGCCAGGCTTGTTCAGCAGCACCTCTCCAAAGTACCTCATCTCAGGGTCCAGGATACGCTCGTTACTGGAAGATGGCACATCCAACAGTCAACAGCAGTCTTTATCAAACGTGATCAAAATCCACATAATCATTCGTGACTTCTGCGTTCTACTCATGTGTTGTGCCAGTGGAATTGCGCTTCCTCAGATCGAGTCTGCTCTGAATTGGCTGGACGAGTGATTTAACAAATGGTGCTAGACTCAGGGCAGGACCGAAGTCTCTATGCTCACCTGAAGAAGGTGAACTGTCGTCCATACATCCAGGGACTAAGGGTCAGGCTGGGGTACTCTCCAAACGGAGGTACGATCGTAGTGAACATCAGTGATACGAACACAAAACTGGCGGGCAAAACTATCTGAAGAAGCCAAACAAAAGGACACAGGGACGTTTCCATATTCAAATTCTGCATCATGAAACTGGAACCATCAAGAAATGTGTAACATTATTGCACATTATTATAAATAGGGATTTATAGCCAATGCACATGATAGAGGGGACACAAAATACACGGCGCGAACAGCTGTCTGTGGAGAATGGTACCTGAGCAAAGAAGTCCTTATGTGATCTTGTGGCGTGGTGAAACCGTTTGATGAGCAGGGCAAATAACTGTTTCAGGACCAGACAGACACCTTTGACCTGTCTAGAGCCCCGCCCCTCGCTGCCCTCCGAGCCCCCAGAATTCTCCTGCCTGTTGGCCTGGGTCTCCCCGTCTGCCTCTGTTATGTAGGGAGAGGTTGGGAGTTAAATGTTCCCTGTCTGCAGACAGAAAGAGTGATACTACAGAGCTTAAATGGTCTCTACAGTGAAAGCCATAAACACTCTGCATGACCTGCAAGCCTGCGGCGCCACTACTCTGCGTAATTCTGAATCTATGACAGCTTCCTGTAATGCCACTAGAGAACAGTATTTGGGTCAAGAATTGACGTTGACAGTCCTAGTTATAAAATATCTGTTCATTATAGCCATTGCAGCATTATAGCCATTGCAGCATTATTCCCATTGCAGTACTTTCTAGCTTGTTGCTTGTAACTCGTCACCTTCAGATTGGTCGACATAAAGTGCTACTTTGTTGTGTCCTACACTGGGTCGAGGTGTCTGCTGCCACAATCTCTGGTCTGGGGGTAGATGACGGCAAATTCAACATAACTGTCACACACATAACATCACAGTACAGTACTGTACAGTCTTCACACAGAACATCACAGTACAGTACTGTACAGTCTTCACACAGAACAGCACAGTACAGCAATGTACAGTCTTCACACAGAACATCACAGTACAGTACTGTACAGACCAACACACAAAACATCACAGTACAGTACTATACAGACCAACACAGAAACGTCACAGTACAGTACTATAGTCTTCACACAGAACATCACAGTACAGTACTGTACAGACCAACACACAGAACATTACAGTACTGTACAGACAAACACACAGAACGTCACAGTACAGTACTATACAGTCTTCACACAGAACATCACAGTACAGTACTATACAGACCAACACACAGACAATACACAAGTTATAAAAGACATACAGTTCAGATCTTCTTCTTTTTAAATTACCTTGTGTAGTTTTGCCAGATTTGGCTTCACCGTCCGCTGTCACTTTCAGGAATATCTACAAGAGAAAAAGAAAGTGCAATGGTACATGGCCATCAAACATGGAAACATGCAGTGGACTGATGTATTGTGATTGAATATAGGCTCACCTCCTCCAGTGATGTGTCGGAGACCCCGAAGCTGCTGAGGCCGATGTCAGAGAGGGTTTCCTCCAGCTCTCTGAAGAGGGAGGCGTAGGCCCTGGGCTGGAAGCCCTGGTTGGGCAGCAGGTAGGTCAACTCCTGGCCGATAGCCTCGATCAAACGGGCCTCTGGGACATGGTGGTGGACCAGCCCTGTGATGCTTGACAAGTCACCTAGTAGGGAGAAACACACACACAGAAACACACACACACAAACCGAGTCAACATTAGTGGTGGAACCAACGCTGTGGTTCTGGCTGTCACCTGTTACAAGTATGTTACAACACATACAGAACATACACAGATGCAACAGCTCGTGAGGAAAGAGGCCATGTGTAAAGGGGCTTAATGGTCCCGTATACTTTATGTCACCTCAATTCCTCAATGAAAACCTTACCGTCCATCTGTCTGCCCGGGGTTTTGGCTTGAGGTGACTCTTCTTTGTACGTGGTACAGGTGGAGCATTTACACGAACACTCATCAGTACAGTCACACTTCATCTAGGACAAAGTGAAAACGGCATCAATGACACGCACCTCTGTCTAGGCAATGAAAGCACTCACTCACCCTAACGCACACTTCCCTCTCTCACACAAACATCAACACACTTTAGAGGCTCTTTCCGAGATCGTATCCATCCCACCTTGGTCCTGGGACCCTCGTATTTCATTCGTCGAACCAGGGTGAGGTAGAACCCGGCACCGAAGCAGTTCTTGAGGAAGAGCGGGGAGCCGCAGCAGTGAAGACGACCCTGAGAGATGATGGCCACACGGTCACTCAACAGGTCAGCCTCGTCCATGTGGTGAGTGGACAGAATCACTGTACGTCCTGGGGAGGTAGAGAGAGGACGAGAGAGGGCGAGAGAGAGAGTGGGTTATATAGGGTTAGCATTATGAGATGGCATTTGATATTATACATTTCCGATGTTCGATTCCAGTTAATCAGCTGTTTTTCCTGCTCCATCCAGCAGGAGTATTCGGTTGTAACCATCACTACCGAGTTCCAAACTGCCTCTGGAAGCAACGTCAGCACAATAACTGTTCGTCGGGAGCTTCATGAAATGGGTTTCCATGGCTGAGAAGCCGCACACAAGCCTAAGATCACCATGCGCAATGCCAAGTGTCAACTGGAGTGGTGTAAAGCTCATCGCCATTGGACTCTGGAGCAGTGGAAATGCGCTCTCTGTAGTGATCAATCACTCACCATCTGGCAGTCTAACGGATGAATCTGGGTTTGGTGGATGCCAGGAGAACGCTACCTGCACCAATGCATAGTGCCAACTGTAAAGTTTGGTGGAGGAGGAATAATGGTCTGGGGCTGTTTTTCATGGTTTGGGCTAGGTTCCTTAGTTCCAAAGAAGGGAAAATACTAACGCTACAGCATACAATGACATTCTACACGATTTTGTGCTTCCAACTTTGTGGCAACAGTTTGGGGAAGATCCTTTCATCTTTCAGCATGACAATGCCCCCGTGTACAAAGCAATGTCCATACAGAAATGGTTTGTCGAGATCGGTGTGGAAGAACTTGACTGGCCTGCACAGAGCACTGACCTCAATCCCATTGACCACCTTTGGGATGAATTGGAACGCCGACTGCGAGCCAGGCTTAATTGCCCAACATCAGTACCCAACCTCACTAATGCTCTTGTGGCTGAATGGAAGCAAGTCCCCGCAGCAATGTTCCAACATCTAGTGAAGGCTGTTATAGCAGCAAAGCGAGGACCACATAATTTGGTAATGTAGTGTGTTCCAATTACTTTTCAATACAATTCAAAATAAGTATTCAGATAACTTGAATTTGAAAAAACAAGTAGTTGAATATTATAATGTATTTGTAAATACACTTGGAAAGTATTTGAAAAAACTCAAATACACTGACTCAAATACACTCCTATGCGGTATTTAAAAATAATATTTGAAATAAGTATTTGAAAATACTTTCAAATCTATTTGGTAGACTTTTTTTTTTATACAAAAAAAACAATCAAATACTTAAATAAAAGTTATTGTTTTGGGCTGTGTATTTGACAATACTCTAATTCACAGAAAAAAAGTATTGAAATAACAAATACTTAAATACACATGTAATTATAAACCAGGTCTGGTGTGTACCTGATCGGTACTTGAGTAGTAGGTCCCAGATAGATCGTCTGGAGTAGGGGTCCACCCCCGATGTGGGCTCGTCCAGAATCACCACCTTGGCACCGCCCACAAACGCCATAGCAACAGACAACTTCCTTTGCATGCCGCCTGAGAGGAGAAGATGAGGACAGGAGGAGAGGACAACAATACTGGTATCTCATATCTTGATTATGACACTCTAAACGCAAGTTAAAGATGAGAAGAAGTGTTTGTTTCATCATCGCTGGCAGTGAAACAGAACTAGCAATGATGAACTAAATACTGTAACTGTGCCCGAGGCCCAACACAGTGTGTGTGTGTGTTTGTGTGGGTGAAACCTGAGAGGTTCTGTGCCTCCTCGTCTCTCTTGTGGGGCAGGCCCAGATCCTCCAGCATGTTCTCTACCTCCAGCTGAGCCTCAGACAGAGACCTCCCCTTCAGCAGGCTGTAGAACAGGATGTGTTCTTCTACGGTCATACTGAGAAAGACAGAGAGAGAGAGAGAGAGAGAGAGAGAGAGAGAGAGAGAGAGAGAGAGAGAGAGACAGACAGACAGACAGACAGACAGACAGACAGACAGACAGACAGACAGACACAGGACAGACTGTGGTGAACAGCTGCACTCTGCTGAATGTGCTCCTTCGAGGGGAACACCCCAACAGAATGGGAAGTTGGGATTTTATGAATCACTCAGCAACATTCGTTTTGCATTACATTCTTGATTCATTATGATCTTGTCCCAACATACCCACATCAGACCAAATAGTCTTTATTAAACCTGTAGACACACAGAACAACATCTTAATCTCCATAGACAGAGATAAATTAGACCTGTTTAGGAAGTACCCACACCTTACACACATCCCCCCCCCCCCCCACGCACTAACGCAGAAAGAGAGGGGAGCGAGAGAAGAGACAGAGGCTAAGAGAGATGGACAGAGAGGATGAGGGAAAGAGAAAGAAAATAAGTGTGCAGAGAGAGACATGGACATGGTAGAGAGAAAGACAATAGACAAATGCATCGCCACATCTAATCACTCCTTGTGTCTATATGACTCGTTAACCCACTGAGGCAGCAGGCACTGTAAGATGTCACCTACTGGTGAAAGAGGATGTTGTGTTGGGGACACATGCCCAGAGAGTGCCTGATGGTGTCCATGTCTGTCCGGATGTCCTTCCCATAGATGGAGGCTGTCCCAGAGGTGGGAGGGAACATCCCCGTCAGGATAGACCTGGTGGAGACCACACAGAGGGACAGAGGATGTAGAGGACAGACAGAGTCACATGGCCAGATGTCACAGTCATGGTCACTACACCTACTGTCACAAAGCTGTCCCCCAATCTATTTTTGTTGATCACATTCTGCCCAAAGAACCTGCTCATAGGTCAGGTATCCCAGGGGATAGAAGGTACCACAGGTTGAGAAACACAGCCCTGAACTGATTCAGATGGTCAAAATGTGAATCATCTGACTGTGGGTGACTTACAAGGTGGTGGTCTTCCCAGCTCCATTATGCCCCAGGAAAGCAGTGATCTGGCTCTCATAGAAGGTGATGCTCAGTCCGTCTACCGCAGGTTTTTGTCCCCTACCAAACACCTTGACCAGGTTCTGAACACACACACCCTCCACCAGTCCTGCCGGTTCCCCCTCAAAGTAGGCATGGCTGGGCTGACCTGGGGGGGAGAGGTGAGAGGTTGGAGGTCAGATGTTAAAGGTCATTGGGATAGGAGTTGTGAGGTCAACATCTGATAGAATCCAATATAATCAATACAATCAGATAGATGTGAACAACAAGCTTACCTTGTCAGGGTATTATAGTGTGTCATTCATATTATACAACATCTACACTGTAGTGTGCACTGATAAGGCTGGAATGGGTGTACTGTTACACAGTTGTTACAGGGTTATGAAATAATGTTGTTTGTCTGTGCTGATAGTGAATAATATCTGTAACAAAGCTGTTTATGTTATTTTTGCCTCACAAAAATAGCAACTTCTCATGACCTTCCACCACATTGCATCATGACCTGAAAGACGTTGTTTTATCTAGTCACTGTTCATAGCCCTAATCTGACAAATCGTTGCTGATACACCATTGAATGAGATGTCTTAAGAAAAACAATGGCGAACAGTGAAGGTGAAATCAGGGGAAAGGAATGCTGCCACTTTGACTGTGTGAAAGGGAGCGAACCAAACGGGAGCTGAATCACATATTAACTAACTCTGACTGAGGGAAATGTACCAATGTGTCAGTCTGTATTGAGACCCGACCTGGAGAGCAAACACACTCAAGGACAGCGGGTTCCCACACACTGCCTGCCGCTAAGCATTATGGGCCGGGCAAGCAGGCCACAGAGAGAGAGGGAGAGAGCTCTATTGTTTCAAACCTCATCAGCGATTCATCAGAGATGCTGGACTGAGACAAAGAGTCCATGGTCCTAATACTTACATATTTAAAAAAAAATCCACTTAGTTATTCTCTTTAGAAGACAAGTGGATTTATTTGAATGTGTTTTTACCCTCTTTTTCTCCATTTTGTTTTTCCTCCTGGTTCTTCTCCTCCTCCTCCTCCTCTGTTTTCCCCTTCCCCAGCCTCTCTCGTTTGTCCTGGTGTTTGCAGGATGGCAGCTCCTCATCTGGTGCCTTAGTCTTCTGCTCGTCACCTGGTTCATGATTGGTCTTCTGCTTCTCTTCAGCCTGGTTTACCAGGTCGTCAAACCTGGGTTTCTCCAACTCTTTTGGCTTTGGGGGTCTAGAGTTGAGCCAATAGGAGGGCAGGATGGGGAAATAAAATGGCCGACCAATTCCATACTGCCCTATAGGAGAACAGAAATAAACACGGAGGCGGTGCTGGTTTTAGAATCCAATCATCAAATAAGACCAATAGTTATAAACATCAACTCCAAAAGTACAAAAGTAACCAACTGGTGCTGAGTTTCAACATTACTCCTTCTATGACGTTCATTATGAGTTTTTGTAACTGATTTAGACATACTTACTATATGCATTTCTGCCATGAGTCATAGCATTATAGCCTGGTCCCAGATCTGTTTGTGCTATCATGTCGACTCCAAACATGGCATGACAAGGAGTGGCATGATGGCACAAACTGGTACCTAGGCTATTAGCATGGTGGTTACCTGGGAAGACGTTGTCGAGGTACCAGGCAAGGACGGCGTAGAGTACAGTATCCAGGGCCATCATAGAGATGGAGGTGAGGAAGGAGTACTCATCCCCCTCCAGAGGGCTGGTCTGGATGTTGTCCCACTGCAGACCCAGACCCTGCTCCTCATAACGGGACAAGTACTCTGTCCCAAAGCCAAACGCCACCTGGGACATCAGGCTCTGAGAGGACAGACATGGAGAGACAGGCCACGGAAGGAACATCAACTGATGTTAGCTGTTGAGATGGTTATCTAAACTGACTGTATGAAATGTTAGTCTTTTTAAAGGTGTAAGACAGCAAAAACATGTCTGGGGTCAGGAGTCAGAAGCCACAGTATGTACCAATGTTCATGCTAACATACTGTATCACTTAGAACGAATGCCAATACATTTCTTCATGCTAAGTGATATGCTAGTGTGGATATTGAAACACAGCTAGAAGAGTAAAGAATGAAGAGAGGTACATGTGTCCCAGGGGGGACTAATACGGAGGTTACACACCGCCATGATCTTGTCATCCTTGGTGATGCGGTCCTGCCATGCAAAGCAGAGGATGTGGGGCAGGTAGAGGGTGAAGTAGATGATACCGCTGCAGGCTGCAGCCAGGTTGGCCTTGTTAAAGAAGACACTGAGTAGGAAACACTGCATGATGGTGGCCGTGGTGAAGGTTAGCAGAAACAGGAACAGGATCAGAGGGTTGCTGTAGTTCAACACCTTACCACCCTGGAAGACAGAATAAAGAATTGAATTGGTTTTTGTTAGTGTTTAGAGTTAGAGTCCCTATTTGCGTCATGCACAAAGGAGAAGTTACACATTGAAATCACATGTAATATGTGATTGTTACAAAATGTTGGGGACAAAAGTAAAAAATTCTAGTCTATTTCCCAAATCTTCCACTAGAGGTCACAACAGTGCATTCAAAACAGCAGCCTTCTGAGAGGCTCTGATCTATGACATAAATTAACATTGACCAACGAGCCATTTTGGTCATTTACAACTTGAAGCCAATTAGGACTGACCATAATGATCACAGTGAGCAGGGAAGTGCTGGCAGCCATCATGAGGAAGCTGTCTATGAACCATGTGACCCACAGAACCCCATTGGTGACCCCCATGGTCTTCAGGGTCTCTTTGAGCCTGAGCTCCTTCTCCAAGACGATGCTCTTCACGGTCATAGACACTGAGTAGACCCACGCCAGCACCATGAAGATGGGGAAGCAACGGTTCAATGTCAGCATGAAGCTAGAGGAGGAGAGGTGGTACGAGAATAGAAAGGGAAAGAGGAAAGGTGGAAAAGAGAGAGAGAAGACGAAGAAGAGGAAAGGGGGGAAGATAGAGAGATATAAAAATGATGGCGGTAATCGATGAGAAATTACCATCAAAAAATGCCATTTCTAAATGCAACAATAACATTTAACATTGACAGGCAGGCCTTGGGTTGGCATTTGTGTCTTAAGGTGTGCCACTCACAGGTCGTCCACGTAGCATGGGTACGGCATCTGTTGTAGGTAGACACCGAGGGGCCAGTCCTTGCCTGTCTGGGTCCTGATGATGCCATGCTCTATCATGTCCTGCAGATAGGCAAACCCCCCCCACACGTAACGGAGATCATCCACAGGGTCGGCCCTGGGACCAGGGTCCCAGTATCTGTGGCCAGAGGGAGAGACATAAGGAAGAGAGGGGTATATCTGAGGGCTTGATCTGCATTTAAGCATTTGGAAATGGATTTGTTTTTAAATGGATATGTTTGTCACTAAGTTACCTAACAAAGACAAATTCCACACTGGGCACCATACCTGAAAATCCCATTAATCCCATTTCAAGTAAGAGTTGCTTATGTTGCAAAACAGTTCATACAAGCATCATGATCTTGAAAGTAACCCTGATGAGTATGTAAGGTAAGGTCAAATCCACTCATTCATTAGGGAGTTATATACACTTACCTGTCCTTGATCTTATTGGTGCGCTCCACTGAGTCGATGTCCATGCGGATCTTGAACCGGACGTGGGGTGGAACCTTGGTGGTCCAGGGGTAGGTGTCCATGAAGACCAGGCCAGCCCAGAACTTACTCTCCCCCATCAGACTCAGAGCTCTGTGGGTCATCTGCTCCTCATCGTTCAGCCCAGAGAATTTATCCAGGATCAGACACTGTGGAAAGAAATTCATGGATTATGTACAGTGCATTTGGAAAGTATTCAGACCCGTTCAATTTTTCCACATGTTGTTATGTTACAGCCTTAATCTAAAATTGATTTAAAAAATTATATTTATCTTCAATCGACACACTATACCCCAGAATGACAAAGTGAAAACAGGTTTGTACAATTTTTGCAAAAGTATTTAAAAAGAGAATTCACAAATACCTTATTTACGTAAGTATTCAGACCCTTTGCTATGACACTCAAAATATAGCTCATCTAACGGTTTTCTTGATGTGAAGGAGAGTCGGACCAAAATGCGGCGTGGCTATTGAGATTCATGTTTAATGAAACAAAGTAAACACGAATCAAATACAAGAACAATAAACGTAACGTGAAAACCGAAACAGCCTAAACTGGTGCAAACTAACACAAAACAGGAACAATCACCCACAAAACCCAACACCAAACAGGCTACCTAAATATGGTTCCCAATCAGAGACAATGACTAACACCTGCCTCTGATTGGGAACCATATCAGGCCAAACATAGAACTAGACAAACTAGACATGTAACATAGAATGCCCACTCATATCACACCCTGACCAAACAAAACATAGAAACATACAAAGCAAACTATGGTCAGGGTGTGACAGCTCAGGTACATCATGTTTCCATTGATCATTCTTGAGATGTTTCTACAACTTGATTGGAGTCCACCTGTGGTAAATTCATTTGATTGGACATGATTTGGAAAGACATACCTGTCTATATAAGGTCCCACAGTTGACAGTGCATGTCAGAGCAAAAACCAAGCAATGAGGTCGAAGGAATTGTCCGTAGAGCTTCGAGACTGCATTGTATCGAGGCAAAGATCTGGGGAAAGCAACCAAAACAATTCTGCAGCATTGAAGGTACCCAAGAACACATTGGCCTCCATCATTCTTAAATGAAAGAAGTTTGGAACCACCAAGACTCTTCCTAGAGCTGGCCGCCCGGCCAAACTGAGCAATCGAGGGAGAGGGGCCTTGGTCAGGGAGAGACCAAGAACCCGATGGTCAGTCTGACAGAGCTCCAGAGTTTCTCTGTGGCGATGGGAGAACCTTCCAGAAGGACAAACATCTCTACAGCACTCCATCAATCAGGCCTTTATGGTAGAGTGGCCAGACTGAAGCCACTTCAGGCACATGACAGCACACTTGTAGTTTGTCAAAACACACAAAACAAACAAGATTCTCTGGTCTGATGAAACCAAAATTGAACTCTTTGGCCTGAATGCCAAGAGTTACGTCTGGAGGAAACCTGGAACCATCCCTACGGTGAAGATTGGTGGTGGCAGCATCATGCTGTGGGGATGTTTTTCAGCGGCAGGGACTGGGAGATTAGTCAGGATCGAGCGAAAGATGAACGGGGAAGTACAGAGAGATCCTTGATGAAAACCTGCTCCAGAGCGTTCAGGACCTTAGACTGGGACAATCCCATCCAACCTGACAGAGCTTGAGAGGATCTGCAGAGAAGAATGGGAGAAGCTCCCCAAATATGGGTGTGCAAAGCAAGTAGCTTCATACCCAATGAGACTCGAGGCTGTAATCGCTGTCAAAGGTGCTTCAACAAAGTACTGAGTAAAGGGTCTGAATACTTATGTAAATGTAACATTTCAGTTTTTATTTGTTTATTTTTGCAAAAAAAAACTGTTTTTGCTTTGTCGTTATGGGGTATTGTGTGTAGATTGATGAGGGAAAAAACAATTTAATCAATTTTAGAATAAGGCTGTAACATAACAAAATGTGTCAAAAGTGAAGGGGTCTGAATACTTTCCGAAGGCACCGTACCTTGACTGCCATGTAGGTACAGTATTAACATAAACTTGAATTTGGAAGGGGGAACCATAACATTTGTGGGGCATTTTGGTTTCTATATGAGGAAGAATAACACACACACACACACACACACACACACACACACACACACACACACACACACACACACACACACACACACAAAAACCCCATCAGGTCCTAATTGGGGCCACCAGTGTTTGTGGACTGTGGACTTGGACATGGGTTCCCATCCAGGGGGCTAGGGGGGGGGGTTATGGGCCACTAAGGCCAGTGTTGGCTAGGGGGCCCGAGTTCAGATCCACTCTCATCTACTCTGACACCTCACCACCAGGCCTCCTATTGCAGCTGCTCCTCATCTGATTGAGCCATTTAACAAAACACTACCGATTACCACCATGGAGGTCCTGCATGGGCCCAGGGGGAAGAACTGAGACAAACAGAACCATCAAGACACATACATGCAGAGGAATGCACGCAAACACACACAAACATGCACACACAAACGCGCACACACACACTCATTAAGACTGCATAACAAACCATACACACACACTCATTAGTTTGCATCACCCCTCCCTAATAGCCTCCAATGACAAAACTGTTGCTACACTCTTCAATCAGACTATGCCATTGCTGTGCTGTACACAAGCCCATCGGATTCCGTAGACTGCGTTCATTGTGGCGGAGCTGAAAGAGGGTGGTAAGACTGACAGCTGTAGCGAATTGGGCTAAATCGGACCGGTCTACTCTGTCACACTGAAGTGCTGTAAGCCTCACGGAAGATAAAGACAGAGGGGCCATGCGATCCACACAGTGAGGACCAGGTTGCCATTTTACCCCATTCTGCCACCCCTGGGGCAAGAGGCCTTACCTGCTTACGCTGATTAGTATCGAGGGGGCGAGGGGCGAGTTGAACTGTTCCCAAAGTGCTTTGAGGGGCCGAGGGGTGAGTTACACAGTTTGGCCTACTCAGATGGAGTGTCCTCGGAGAGACAGTGAAGGGAGAAAGGCCCGGGTGGGTTTTCTACCCTCCACTAGATTAGTAGGGTACAAAAGAGACTGACAGCTTTGCTTGTTGTTCTCCCTCTCCCCCTCCTGAGCAGATTTACATGTCTTTAGTAAGGGGCAAATTAGAAGGCCATTGAAAGGCCATACAGCGATCGTATGCTTATATCACATAGAGTGTGTATTGAGTGGGTGTTGTTGTCTGGAACTGATTCATGTTTATAGAAAGCAACAAGCGACAGGTCTGAGAACTCTGCTCAATATTTTCTTGTGGAGAAAACCTGCGAATTTGGACGTTTGGCATTTTGTATTGAGAAAGACAATGCAGATTCTGGTGAAAAGCTATAAAAAAAGTATCAAACCCATGAATCAAAAGACCAAGGGTTATGTTTCCGAACATATAGTCTTGTGGTCGTCAATCCCCACCATTGTGAATGAAATCTATCATAGCTTGCAGCCCAGCCCACTCTAGTCCTATCACAGTCCTGACCAGCTCACCTCTCCATACTGGTTCATCATACGGATGACTTGATCTGTGAAGTTGAAGACATTCCTCCAATCAAAGTTGGCCATGTCGTAGTCCCTGTCTTCTATTGGCCCGTTGTACAGGAAGTTGAGGATGTGTTTTGAGGAGAACTCTGTGTCCTGTAGACTCCTGTCAATGTAGTCCCTCACCGTGGGATTCCGTATGGTATCCTGTGGGGGGGTGGGAGAGAATCACCATACTTTAATGAAGACAGCTTCTCCATCTTAGCAGGGGAGCTCAAACATTTCCAGGCCCAGGGACAAGTACTTGTCTGTGGTGACCTAAACTCCAGAACTGGACAAGAACCTGACACCTTCAGTACACGGGGGTGAAGCCACCTACTGTATCTTCATACCCCTTGACTTGTTCCACATTTTGTTGTGTTATAGCCTGAATTCAAAATGTATTTAATTAAATATATAATTTCCCCCCCCATCTACACACAATACCCCATAATGACAAAGTGAAAGCATGTTTTTTTTCAACAGAAATATCTCATTCACATAAGTATTCATACCCCTGAGTGAATACATGTTAGAATCATCTTTGGCAGTGATTACAGCTGTGCATCTTTCTGGTTGAGTCTCTAAGAGCATTCCACACCTAGATTGTACAATATTATTATTTTAAAATTCTTCAAGCTCTGTCAAGCTGGTTGTTGATTATTGCTAGATCGCCATTTTCAAGCCAATTTAAGTAAAAACTGTAACTTGGCCACTCAGCAACATTCAATGCCGTCTTGGTAAGTAACTCCAGTCCGATTTGGCCTTGTGTTTTAGATTATTATTCTGCTGAAAGGTGAAATAATCTCCCAGTGTCTGGTGGAAAGCAGACTGAAACAGGTTTTTGCCAGTGCTTAGCTTTATTCTGTTTCTTTTATCATAAAAAAAACTCCCTAATCCTTACCGATGAAAAGCATACCCATAACATGGTGCAGCCACCACCATGCTTGAAAATATGAAAATGTGGTACTCAGGGATTTGATGTTTTGGATTTACCCCAAACATAAGGCTTTGTATTTTGTACAGGCTTCCTTCTTTTCACTTTGTCATTTAGGTTAGTATTGTAAAGTAACTACAATCCATCAGTGTTCTCCTGTCACAGCCATTAAACTCTGTAACTGTTTTAAAGTCACCATTGACCTCATGGTGAAATCCCTGTGCAGTTTGCTTCCTCTCTGGCAGCTGAGTTAAGAAGGACGCCTCTATATTTGTATTGACTGTGTGTACACCATCTAAAGTGTAATGAATAACTTCACCATGCTTTTTTGTACCCATCTACTTTACCAATAGGTGCCTTTCTTTGTGAGGCATTGGATAACCTACCTGGTCTTTGTGGTTGAATCTGTGTTTGAAATTCACTGTTCGACTGAGGGACCTTACACATAATTCCACTTTGAAATGATGAGGTATTGTGTTTAGGCCGGTGAAATAAAATCTCACTTTAATCCATTTTAAATTCAGGCTTTAACACATCAAAATGTAGAAAAAGTGAAGGAGTATAAATACTTTCTGAAGGCACTGTCCCTGAAGGTGTGTCCCCCTAGACACACTACCACAAAACAACCAACAAAAACGGGTCACAACTCTTGCAGCTCTGTGGTCTGTACATAGTCATATTGTAGGCTTCGAGGGGACTCCTACGGTAGGTACACCTACAGCTCATTCATTGGCAGTAGTACTGTAGACTACTGTTCAGAGTCTCTCAGAACATCCACCATCAGCCAATGAACACCCCTATCAGACCCCAGCAAAATCACAATCTACTTGAACAGAGCAATACTCAGCCATGAGGTATCAAAGCTGAACAAACTGCATGCTATTAAGAAATGCTATAGCTGGAAGGAGGTGAGTGTAGAAACCTACACTCCAACACTGACATCGTTTACAAACAAAGCATGTGTTTAGTGAGTCTGCCAGATCAGAGGCAGTAAGGATGACCAAGGATGTTATCTTGATAAGTGTGTGAATTAGACAATTTTCCTGTCCTGCTAAGTATTTAAAAGGTACATTCTTTAGGAATGTAGTGAAATAAAAGTAAAAGTTTAAAAAAATATAAATAGCAAAGTAAAGTAAAGATACCCCCAAAAAAACTACTTAAGTAATACTTTTGAAGTATTTTTACTTAAGTACTTTACACCACTGATCTTCCCCAAAATGTGGAACCAAGGTCTGATCACTCCAGTCCGCAAAAGTGTAGACAAATTTAATGCCAATAATTACCGTGGAACTGCGTCAACAGTAACCTCTGAAAAATCCTCTGCAGTATCATCAACAGCAGACTACAACATTTCCCCAGTGAAACAATGTCATGAGAAAATGTCATAATGGCTTCTTAGCAAAATATTGTACAACAGACCACATATACACCCCCTGCACACCTTAATTAATGTGGAAAGGGTCAAGGGGTCTGAATACTTTCCGAGGGCACTATATCAATGAATTGGCGGGGCCACTAGAACAGTCTGCAGTACCCGGCCTCACCCTACTAGACTGAAGTCAAATGTCTACTGTTTGCAGATGATCCATTTACATTGACCCCCCCCCCCCCCCCCTTTGTTTTGTACACTGCTGCTACTCGCTGTTTATTATTTATGCATAGTCACTTCACCCCAACCTACGTGTACAAATTATCTCAACTAATCTGCAACCCAGCACACTGACTCTGTTCCGGTATCCCCTGTATATAGCCTCTTTATTGTTATTTATTGTTGTCATGATGTTGGCCTGGGGGGTAGGTTTATGACAGTCATAAATACCTCTTCCCCCCTTTTTCCTCTCTCTACCCTACTGATGTTACATTTGCAAACCCCTTGGCTAACATAGAGATTCTGGGAACATCAGAAGGTGGGGGGAAATGAACTATATTCTGGTAATCCGACCAACTGAACATATGCGGTGGTACTTAATGAATATGATGCCAGTTCGGTTGTCATCTGAGACATTCTCATCAATGATAAGATGACAAACTCTACAGTGGAAAGTCTACACATCAGTTATCGGATTCACATGGAATTGTTGTTCAATTTAAATGTTTGAATATGAAATTATTCGTGATGGGATGAAATGCTTTTAGCTTCTAAAATGTGAGATTTGGGTTTTTATAAGATAAGGCTCTGCTCAATCAGTGGCGCGCCCCTGTGAAGGGACATGGACTATAAAACTTTTCAAACACGCCCTCCTCTCCCTTCCTATAGTAGCCCTTGACGACAATAAAACCTGCTGTTCCGAGGATGTGAGGACGATGGTCCGATGGTCCGATGTCAGAATGGTTCAGATAATAACTACAGAACGATGCCAACATCAGCGTGAGCTTTGGTTGCGAATGGTATGAACTTTGAACTCTTATTCACTATGGAGTGATACCTCCTAGCCGTTGAGTTAGCAACAGCCGCTGCAAACGAGGGTTAGGAAGGAACAGACAGAGTATCCCGTCTATCACACAACAACGTTACTACGATGTTTCCAATTGACAACCAGAGACATTCTTCAAAGAACTCGGTTGGGCAACACCGCCTTCCATCTACCACCAACCTACCGAAGCACAGCTCAGAGTAAATATTTATTGCATTTTCCATAAGATACTGTATTTACGATAGCACAGCTTCTTCCTTTGTTCCTCAGTCTTCCCGCTCTTCACTCAAACCCAGCCCCTTTTCTTTTGTGTAACAAGCTGTCATATCTGTTCCGCCCGCTAGGGACGTTTTCCTTTATGACGTAATTTGTAAGTTAGGATTTAATTATGTGTATGTGTAATTCTGTGTGATTAGTTAGGTATTTAGTAAATAAATAATTAAACCCAATTCTGTATTGCTGGTTCAACATGTTAGCCAGGGTTCGTGCAGATAACCAAGAATTTACAACTTTCAGATGAGACTGAATTAAGAAGACGATTAATATTGACTACTATTGATGCCTTTAAGAGTTTCTTCGGAAGATAACAGCTCTATAAATATTATTTTGTGGTGCCCGACTCTATAGTTAATTACATTTACATGATTAGCTCATTCAGGTAATATTAATTACATTGAAGTTATTTTATAGAATAGGATGTCATATCACTTAATCCGGCATAGCCAAAGACACGACACTGTGTACTTCTTATAATTTTTTACTTTAGTTTATTTGGTAAATATTTTCTTAACTCTTCTTGAACTGCACTGTTGGTTAAGTAAGCATTTCACGGTATTCGGCACATGTGACAAATAAAGTTTGATTTGATTATTGATTTGATCAGCTGTTTCTGCCCCCAATCAAGGAGGGCTTACGGCAGCACCGAGATCTACTGCACAGATTCTGTCAGACTTGGGGGGGAAATAATGGTGTTCCAAAAAACAGGACAACAAACACAAATTCTATCTAGACACCGTTTGCTCTAGAGCACACAAATAATTATACCTACTTTGGCCTAAACATCAACACCACAGGTAACTTCCACAAGGCTGTGAACGATCTACAAGACAAGGCAAGGTCTTTCTATGCCATGAAAAGGAACATAAAACTCAATATCCCGATGTTTTATTTCAATCAGTTATAGAACCCATGGATGTGCGGTCTGGGGTCCACTCATCAACCAAAAATGTACACATAGCGACAGTTTAGACTCTGCATGCAGAATTCTGCAAAAAATATCTTTCATGTACAATGGAAAACCCCAAACAATGCATAAAGAGCAGAATTAGGACTACACCTGCTAATTATAAAAATCCAGAAAATAGCTGTTAAATTCTAAAACCAGAAATCTGGCCCTAAACAGAGAATACACCGCAACATAGTACCTGACCACTGTGACAGACCCAAAAACTGCTATTGAAAGAGCCGCCATAGTCAGCCCACTGCCCACAAAATGAGTTGGAAACTGAGCTGCACTTCCTCCTGCCAACGGTAAGACCTTATTCGACACATATTTTCCACAGATCACACAGACCCACAAAGAATTTGGAAACAAATTAAACATTGATAAACTCCCATATCTATTAGGCATAATACAGTGCAATCCCAGAATAAATATTTGAGTGCAATGTTTGTTGTTGATGTTACGTCGCTTTTTTGTTCGTTCACATTGTCCAATTCACTTGTTTTGGCAATGTAAGACTATGTTTCCCATGAGAGAGAGAGAGAGAGAGAGAGAGAGAGAGAGAGAGAGAGAGAGAGAGAGAGAGAGAGAGAGAGAGGGGAGATAAGAGCTATTGAGTGGAATAACAACATGAAGTTACAGCAGGAACCCCAGCTCTCTCTGCCTGGGACTAGAACCCTCATGAGAAAGGTATGGGGGAGGAAATGATTTAGGACTAAACAGACATATATCATAGTTTATACAGGGCTAATTTGTAAAGATATACAACGTAGTTTGCCACAGCTGACATTATTGAAACATCTTATAGAGGCCGAACTCTGACAAAACCATAGCAGGAGTGGAGGGACATTAAAGTTATGTCATTTCACACCAAAACTGGGTCAATGGATTATTTTGAGATAACAATGATAGTTAGTTTGAATTGACCATGTTGGTGTTTATAGAGTGTGTTTATTGAGTATGGGACTGTAGCCTCAGTTAGTTTGAATGTACCATGTTGGTGTTTATAGAGTGTATGGGATTGTAGCCTTCCTTACCCTGATCATGTTCATCTGAACGCTGTTCTGGAAGAAGACCCAGACCTGAGGGCCCACCTCCTCCCAGGCCCGACCCATGGTCCTCAGCCTCTCCAGCTCCTCAAATGTGGTGTTGGCCTAGAGGACACACACACACACACACACACACACACACACACACACACACACACACACACACACACACACACACACACACACACACACACACACACACACACACACACATACATATATCAGCACACACATGTATCAGCACACACACATACTCACGTGCGTTCAGGCAGCATGCATATATGCACGCATGAACACCCACTCAGACACACATAGACACACACACTCACACACACACTGTTTCTAATTTCTAGTTGCATACCAATCACACATTATATTGCCTGTGAAAATAACCAAAGATATCGATTATGATTTAGCATAGTCTACAATGTGTATAGTCTGTCCTACAGCGTTCTGTGGTACACACATACCAAGGGAGGCTGACTGTTGCATTTACATGAATGCGTGTGATAAAAGCATAGAAAAGGGTGGAAAAGCAACACCCAATTAAACACCTTCCTCTTGTGTCTCAGATCTCTGCTGACAAAGGGACAATGAGGGACAATGAGGTTGGTGACAATTGGCCGAACGCATTCAGCTTGGCTACCGATTCACCCTGTTCCCACAGGATCCCACAAAGAGAAGCCTCAAGGATCAAACACCAAATTGAGACTGGATGCAGAATTCTGCAAAAATATCCCCAGTGTACCACGTAAAACAACAAATGAGGCATGCAGAGCAGAATTAGGTCGATACCCGGTAATGATCAAAATCCGGAAAAGAGACGTTAAATTCTACAACCACCTAAAAGGGGCGGCAGCTTAGTGGTTAGAGCGTTGGGCCAGTAACCAAAAGGTTGCTAGATTGAATCCCCGAGCTGACAAGGTAAAAATCTGTCGTTCTGCCCCTGAACAAGGCAGTTAACCCACTGTTCCTAGGCTGTCATTGTAAATAAACATGTGTTTTTAATTGAAATTGCCTAGTTAAATAAAGGATAAATACAATTTAAAAAAAGCAATTCCCAAACCTTCCATAACAAAGCCATCACCTACAGAGAGATGAACCTTGGGCTCTGTTCACAAACACAAACAGACCCCACAGAGCCCCAGGACAGCAACACAATTAGACCCAACCAAATCATGAGAAAAGAAAAAGATCATTACTTGACACATTGGAAAGAATTAACAAAAAAAACTGAGCAAACTTAAATGCTACTTGGCCCTAAACAGAGAGTACACAGTGGCAGAATACTATGTACAGACTCAGTGAGAAGAGCCCTGCTATTGAGAAAGGCCGCTGTAGGCAGACCTGGCTCTCAAAAGAAGACAGGCTATGTGCCCACTGCCCACAACATGAGGTGGAAACTGAGCTGCACTTCCTAACCCCTTGCCAAAAGCATGACCATATTAATGACACATATTTCCCTCAGATTACACAGATCCACAAAGAATTTGAAAACAAACCCAATTTTGATAAACTCCCATATCTAGTGGGTGTTATACAACGGGTGGGTCAAATCCTGAATGCTGATTCAAAAGATCTTTCCAGCCGGTGTCTATTCCACAAGTTACCACAAGCTAAATCTATGACGTTAAAATGCCTATTTACTCGGTTCCATCTGACTGGGCAGGGAAGTTATAAACTTCATCTCCACTACAATAAGTGTGAGGGGAAAAAAACAACCTGTCCCTCATTTTAAGGTCAACCTATTCTTTTTCAAATATTTTTTTTAATGAGACATGCAGGTGAGCTGGTTCTACTCTTTTTGGCCATTGTCTGGTGTTTTGTGGTGGAAAACTGAGCGGGTCGAGCATAAAACGCCAACCCTTTTACCCATAGAGGGTCAGGTTAGAAATGTTTTAACATTTTGTTGTTGTTGTGAAGCTTGCACTCAATTCCCCTCCCTGTTGCACATAACACACTTCCATTCCCCCTGTCACAAGGGGCTGCATGGCTGGTTTAGTCGTCAAACCAGTTACAGTCAACACTGTTTTTTTTTGGGGCACATAATAGGCACTTACGACAGAATGTTCAAATGAGGCGAAATAAAAGGTTTTGTTCCCCCCCCCCCACCAAATTACACTACTCAAAAGGGGTCAGTTCAAGGAGGGGGTCATCAGGTCTGGAGGAGGAAGGGATGGAGAAATGAGGGAGAGTGTAGGCCATGTTTTGGTATGTGCAGCAGACTGATGGCTTAACCCGTAATTCCCTTCCATGCAATTAACATCCAGATCTGAGGGAAATGGAAGACAAAGAGGGCACTAAAGGTCGGGGGAGAGGAAGCTGGTGTGTGTGTGTCTGTGTGTCAATGTGTGTGTGCGTGCGTGTGAGTGTGACCCTCACAGTGTCAGGCTCTGCTTACATAACAAGAGGAGGAGAATACAAGGCAACGGAATGTGTCACGGTTACTACGTGTAGTAGACGATACAGATGTGTGCTCCTATTGTGATACACCCAGCCGTGACTCCTAGGCCCTACAGGCTTCTTACAGACATGTCTATACAACAACGCTCTACGGAGCGCCAAGCCCTGATTCCCAAATTCCTAAATACTGCCGTGTGATCAGAACGAAGATGACTGTTAAACAAGTCTGTCACAATCTATTGAACAATCTGCAATGGATGTTCATGTTTCTAACACTTCTGTCTCGTGATTAACTCATCTGGTTTCCCAAGTCTAAAATGATGAATTGACTATATCCAGCAGACTCCGCTATAATATAGTGTGAATCATCCCTAGTCTACCACATGCATTCGCTGTATGTAGCTCCCTTACGTTTCTGATGATCTTTCTGACGGCTGGCGAGTCGGGTGCGTAGAGGATCTTCCCCATCATCATGGGCTTGACAGAGCTCCACATGATCCTGGTGATGGGATTGGACTCTAGCTCCTTCATCAGATCATTACAGAACGGAGCTGGGGAATAAGACCGTACAGAACTTTTGAAGAAACTTAAGAGAGGATTGAGAGAACCTATAACCCCGTGATTGGGTTAAACTCCAACTCCTGCATCAGATCAGAACAGACTTTGGGATAAGACAGGAGAGAACGGTAAAGACTCTCAGGTCAAGCAATACTCTTTTTTTGATCTCAAGAGACAAGTAAAGCAGAGTAGATAAAACGACCTGTCCCATAATACCACTGAATTTCGACTGAATTTATATGGAAAATGCAAT
Source organism: Oncorhynchus masou masou (assembly GCF_036934945.1). NCBI lineage: Eukaryota > Metazoa > Chordata > Actinopteri > Salmoniformes > Salmonidae > Oncorhynchus > Oncorhynchus masou. The sequence continues at coordinate 48,258,905 of NC_088241.1, read as the reverse complement.
GCCTTTCCTGCTCCCATTCAGCTGCTATATTTGGCGTAGTCGGCAGAGGAGAGGGGCTGAATGCTGACCCAGTGACTGAATGCTGACCCACTGGCGGTGTGACTGTAGGTGTACTGTCCCTGCCTCTATCTGTCTCATCATTAAAATGAAACTGGCAGTAGTGGCTCATTACTGTATTAGTACTCACTGGCGGTATGGTCGTAGGTGTACTGTCCCTGTCCTCCCCGGGTGCTATCGTTGATCCCCATGAAGGCCTTGTAGTTGTTGTCCTCATACCAGTTGAAGGAGGCCACCCGAGAGAAGCCCCCCTCCATGTAGCCACACACCAGGCTGGACACAGCCCCCATCAGCTGTCTGAAAGATGGGGGAGAGCCCACCTGGGACTGGAGCAGAGGGGACATCACCTCCACCAGCGCTTTGGAGCTGTTCCTCTCTGACAACTGGGGGGTGAGGTAGGGGAGGGTGTTGTTATTTAGAAACTGTATGTAAATTATGACTCTGAATCATGTATGACAGGGTTATATAATGTGACCAAATAGAAGGATATGTACAGCCATATTAGGCTCTTTAGGTTATCTGTCAACAAGGTATTCCGTCAAAATGAATCACAACAAACTAAAGAGATTCCAAAGGGAGGAGGGGTGGGTTGTAGAGGGGGAGAAGGGATTGTCCAGTGTAGGTCCCTGAGGGCCCATTCGAACCAGGGGAGGTGTTGAGAGTGTGTACTACAGTGCTCCTGGCAACCACTCTTAACAAACAGCCACAGTAATGGGACAGCACCACAGTGTTTACATAGAAACCACAGTAATGGGACAGCACCACAGTGTTTACATAGAAACCACAGTAATGGGACAGCACCACAGTGTTTACATAGAAACCACAGTAATGGGACAGCACCACAGTGTTTACATAGAAACCACAGTAATGGGACAGCACCACAGTGTTTACATAGAAACCACAGTAATGGGACAGCACCACAGTGTTTACATAGAAACCACAGTAATGGGACAGCACCACAGTGTTTACATAGAAACCACAGTAATGGGACAGCACCACAGTGTTTACATAGAAACCACAGTAATGGGACAGCACCACAGTGTTTACATAGAAACCACAGTAATGGGACAGCACCACAGTGTTTACATAGAAACCACAGTAATGTGACAGCACCACAGTGTTTACATAGAAACCACAGTAATGGGGCAGCACTGCAATGTTTACATAAAAACCACAAAGAAAATGTCAGAGAAGATTGATTGATTGAATTCCACTCCTTTGAAGATATGTTTGGTGGTTTCTTCTACATTGGAAGACACACACTGTAACTAACACCACTTCCAGACTGAAGAGAAATAGAGAAAATTAGAGTTTCTGTTCTAGCCAACAGAGCAATGGGATATCTGAGGCAGAGTTTCCACTCAGCTGGCTGGCCTATCTACTGTACAGCTACAGTGTTCGGTTTATGGAACCAGACAAAAATGGAACTTTGAAAATGACCGACTGGCGTCACGTCTTTTGTCACCGGGCGGCAGACAAGAATCCAGACGGCCCCACCAACAGGATGTTACCTCTGCAGAATGTCTTCTTGCGCCCTCCCCCCGCCTCCCTCTCCCTGCAATCACCACTTCCCCTGGGGTCATCCACCTGACCCGTCAACCTTTGACATTTGTCTGAGGCCCTCACCTGTGCTATAACCCTCACTTACAGCTGTCCGGACAGATTTCCTGTTGATTTATCTGTTTCTGCATCCCAAATGGCACCCTAATCCGTAAAAAGCTTTGTGATTCACGTCTCTAAATGCGCTCTACAAATGCAATTATTATTATTATTGCTTTTGACTATTGCCCATAGGACTCTGGTCAAAAGTAAGGGTTAGGGTGTCACTTGGGACACAACCTGTGAATGGGGCTCCATGTTGAGACTAAAGGGTTATTAGGGCTGGATTTAGCCTTCCTCATACGCACTCATGATATCCCTGCCGTCTGTGTTTGCGTAAAGACCCGAGCAGGGAGGAAGCAGTGGTTTCCTGAGGGATAGAAATATAGTGGTGGGTGAACTTTGGGATGGATGATGGTTCTAACGGTGGTAGGGTTGACCTCTGGTAGTTTTAGAGGCGGTGGAGAGAATTGTGTGTGCGCGCGTGTGTGTTTGCCTACCTCTCGCAGCTTTTCGTAGGTGGCAGAGAGTACTCTGGCCCAGAAGTGTAGGTCGACACCACTGGAGTGGTTATCCAACACCCGGGGAAGCTGGAAGGAGGAAAAGAGCTGTCAAAATGGCTGTCACGTCCTTACCAACAGTGGCGATGCGTCAATCAGGGCAGATGGATGATGCTTGTTTTGAGCCCTACATGTTTAACAGAAAAAAATACAATATTATTTGTATTATTTGTAGTACCTGTTTGGCATGTTATGTTGGCATTAATACGAGTCACATATCAGTTTGCAAACAATGTTAAATAAATAAATCATTGAGTTCATAAAGCAGGATGCAAACATGGTCTCTTTTTTACATTCTTGAGTAAGGCAGCTCCAAAATGCAGGTGTTTCAGCCGAGCTCAGTGCTTTCTGTGGTAGTGGGGCAGCCAGAGGAAAATACGGAGTGTATGGAGTTGGCAGTGTTCTCTAGTTGCACCGTGATTGGCTCAGTTTTCTGTCACTCATGGGGACACTGCAAAATCTACGCGTAGAGCTGGAAAATTCAATCCCCTTGGGTGCTGCCATAGACTTACATTAGAAGTGCCCATTCAAAAAGGCTCAAGGTCATTGGCCACAGATAAAATGATGTCAAATCACGTTATATCTACCATAGCTTTGATTGATCATGTCAACTTCATACTTTCAAAATCTTAGTTACTGTAGCAAGCTAGACAAGCAGTCATGCTTATGTATCAAGTCAGCAGTCTACTGGCAAATCCATTTTAATCCTTGTCATATGAAGAGAAATTATAGATACAATTTATCAGCCATTGGACAAAAACATTACACAAAAAGTTGGAAATCGGAAAATCAACAATGAGTGCTGAGGCACCACTACAGCCCTGGGTCCGATCTCAGGCTGTGTCACAGCTGGCTGTGACTGGGAGACCCATGATGCGGCGCACAATTAGCCCAGCGTCGTCCGGGTTAGGAGAGTTTGGCTGGCCGGGATGTCCTTGTCCCATCGTGCTCTAGCAACTCCTTGTGGCGGGCCGGGTGCCTGCAAGTTGTCTTCTGTCGTCAGTTCGCCAGTGTTTCCTCCGACACATTGGTGCGTCTGGCTTCCGGGTTAAGCGAGCAGTGTGTCAAGAAGCAGCGCGGCTTGGCTCTCGACCTTCGTCGAGTCCGTAGGGGAGTTGCAGCGACGAGACAAGATTGTAACTGCCAATTGGATATCACGAAAAATGTTCAGAAAAGTTTGAATACATTGGCCATGCTGTCAACGCAGCATGACTTCTGCCTCATTAAAAACAACTGGAAACTCAGAACTGGGAAATCTCAGACTTCAGTGAGTTCAAGACAACTGGGAGCTTGGATAAAACTAGCTCTGACTGGGAAAATACAAAACATTACTTTGAACGGTCATCTAACTTGGAATTCCAAGTCAGGATTTCAGGCCTCTTTCTAGAAGCCACAACAAGGACTGCCGGACCACCTTCCTGATCAAGTGAGCACAGCACAATGTATTGTATGCTGCTGCATAAATGATGTAATATGCCAGGGAGATATGTCTACGGTAGCTAAGAGAGTAATACTAAGTGTTTGTTGTATGGTAAGCTGTTAGTAGCCCATGTGCCTCACCCTATTAATTTGGTCCCTGTCCTCCCTCATAACGTAGCCTACTGTTCTGACTTGGTCAATCAATAAAATGTATTTATAAAGCCCTTTTACATCAGCCTAAAACCCCATACAGCAAGCAACGCAGATGTAGAAGCACGGTGGTGCACATGTAGCCTAAAACCTGTTTTTGAGAAATCTAATCATTGAATACTGTATGCTCATTAATGTCTTAATCGAAATTACGGATTGCCTCTAATCCGCTCGTCATTCCCTTATGCCCACATAGGAACAGAGAATGCACCAAATCTGCTGAACAGTGCATTGTTGTCTTCTTCTGTATCCTAAACTACATTATCTCCAGTAACTGTTTCTTCCAGGGACTATTTCAGCCAGGGAAACTTCTAACTAGCTCACAACACAATGGGCTAGAGGTCAGGAAATCGCGCACGGCAGCGACGCACAACTCCAAAATAAGACGTCCTTCCTCTATGACATTCCTCACTATCTTGTGAGATCTAATGGGCTTGTTTCAAAGAGGCGACACACACACACACACACACACACACACACACACACACACACACACACACACACACACACACACACACACACACACACACACACACACACACACACACACACACACACACACACACACATACACACAGCCCTATTGGGGCCAACAGTGTGTGTGGACGTGACCATGGGACCATAAACACAGGTGATTATACAAAAGCTCCCTTAGGTTTAGTCTGGAAGGGAGGGCATGGCATCTATAATCTCATTATTGAAAGAGGTCAAGTCCCAAAACCTGATATACTCTCCTAAAACTGGTACTTGAGCAGTCGGTGGCCAGTCAACTCACTGTATGTTGCCTCAATCTATCTCAACCATGTAGCCAATGCAGAGGAAAAGTAGATGGCAGGTACAGTATATATTAGGTGAAGTACTGTAACCATAGATGTACAGATACTTTAATGTTACTGCAGCTCCACTATGAATTATACTTCAGTTTCATTACACAGTAGTGGATTGTTGTTTTCCTGTTTAATTTTGTCAGTAGTGATTTGTCACCTTTGGAAATTCAATGGTCTGTATCTAGGCAGTACAACGTTAGAGGAAATGTGTACTGATGACTTACAACATACACATTGTTTTAAGCCATGCAATTCCATCATGACTCTCCTCAACTCCCCCCAACTGGTGCCAACTCTCCTCAACTCCCCCTAACTGGTGCCAACTCTCCTCAACTCCCCCCAACTGGTGCCAACTCTCCTCAACTACCCCCAACTGGTGCCAACACTCCTCAACTCCCCCCAACTGGTGCCAACTCTCCTCAACTCCCCCTAACTGGTGCCAACTCTCCTCAACTCCCCCCAACTGGTGCCAACACTCCTCAACTCCCCCCCAACTGGTGCCAACTCTCCTCAACTCCCCCCAACTGGTGTCAACTCTCCTCAACTCCCCTCAACTGGTGCCAACTCTCCTCAACTCCCCCCAACTGGTGCCAACTCTCCTCAACTCACCCTAACTGGTGCCAACTCCCCCCAAATGGTGCCAACTCTCCTCAACTCCCCCCAACTGGTGCCAACTCTCCTCAACTCTCCCCAACTGGTGCCAACTCTCCTCAACTCCCCCAACTGGTGCCAACTCTCCTCAACTCCCCCAACTGGTGCCAACTCTCCTCAACTCCCCTAACTGGTGCCAACTCTCCTCAACTCCCCCAACTGGTGCCAACTCTCCTCAACTCCCCCTAACTGGTGCCAACTCTCCTCAACTCCCCCCAACTGGTGCCAACTCTCCTCAACTCACCCTAACTGGTGCCAACTCCCCCAAATGGTGCCAACTCTCCTCAACTCCCCCCAACTGGAGCCAACTCTCCTCAACTCCCCCTAACTGGTGCCAACTCCCCTCAACTGGTGCCAACTCTCCTCAACTCCCCCCAACTGGTGTCAACTCTCCTCAACTCCCCCCAACTGGTGCCAACTCTCCTCAACTCCCCCTAACTGGTGCCAACTCTCCTCAACTCCCTCCAATTGGTGCCAACTCTCCTCAACACCCCCCAACTGGTGCCAACTCTCCTCAACTCCCCCTAACTGGTGCCAACTCCCCTCACCTGGTGCCAACTCTCCTCATCTCCCCCCAACTGGTGTCAACTCTCCTCAACTCCCCTCAACTGGTGCCAACTCTCCTCAACTCCCCCCAACTGGTGCCAACTCTCCTCAACTCACCCTAACTGGTGCCAACTCCCCCCAAATGGTGCCAACTCTCCTCAACTCCCCCTAACTGGTGCCAACTCTCCTCAACTCTCCCCAACTGGTGCCAACTCTCCTCAACTCCCCCTAACTGGTGCCAACTCTCCTCAACTCCCCCCAACTGGTGCCAACTCTCCTCAACTCCCCCCAACTGGTGCAAACTCTCCTCAACTCCCCCCAACTGGTGCCACCTCTCCTCAACTCCCCCAACTGGTGTCAACTCTCCTCAACTCCCCCCAACTGGAGCCAACTCTCCTCAACTCACCCTAACTGGTGCCAACTCCCCCCAACTGGTGCCAACTCTCCTCAACTCCCCCCAACTGGTGCCAACTCTCCTCAACTCCCCCCAAATGGTGCCAACTCTCCTCAACTCCCCCCAACTGGTGCCAACTCTCCTCAACTCACCCCAACTGGTGCCAAATCTCCTCAACTCCCCCCAACTGGTGTCAACTCTCCTCAACTCCCCCCAACTCTCCTCAACTCCCCCAATGGGTGTCAACTCTCCTCAACTCCCCCCAACTGGTGCCAACTCTCCTCAACTCACCCTAACTGGTGCCATCTCCCCCCAACTGGTGCCAACTCTCCTCAACTCACGCTAACTGGTGCCAACTCTCTCCAACGTATGTCCATCAGCTCATGCTGTGGGTGTTTGGCAGAGGGTTGGAACAGCCAATAGTAGTCCCCAGTGACCCACGCCGGCCAATCTTTGTTGGTAAGTAAATAAACAAGATGGCAGTGTCCCAAATGCGACAGATATTCAGTGCCACAGACCACAAGGGTCCATTCAAAAGAGAATACTACTGTATGATAATACAGATTGAGGACTTCATGTGGCTATACGATGAAGGCATACATAGGCTGCGTTTAAACAGGCAGCCCAATTCTGATATTTTCCCTTGCTAATTGGTCTTTTGAACAATCAGATTAGCTCTGAAAAAGATCTCATGTGACTGGTCAAAAGACCAATTAGTGTAAAAAAGATCAGAATTGGGCTGCCTGTGTAAACGCAGCCATAGTGCGTTTTTCCATATTTGGACAATATGGAAATTGTTCATTCAAAATCCAGGGTAGAGTCCAGGACCTTATATATATACCTAAATATATATATATATATATATATATATATATATATATATATATATATATATATATATATAGGTATGTGATGCGTAGCAGACAGGTCAGACTAGAGGCAGAATGGGACACATTGAGATTGACAGACCTGACGGAAGAGTTTAAAGAAGTCCACGTTGGCGTAGAGCCTGTCCTCTATTGTCTGTAGTCTCTGTGGTGTGAGGGCACAAATGCTGCTGTGCACCCTGTACAGCCCCCTGCGGCTGGGGAAGATGATGAACTGCTCCAGCAGGGTCTGACTGCAGGCAATGTCCTTCAGGTGGAGGTCAGGGACGCCAAACACAAACTAAGGGGCAGATGTCAAGGGTCACAGAGGGAAGGGGTTTGTAACATTGAGCAAAACTCCTCAGTGAAGAGAAGGTCTCTTTTTCAGAAAGTAGTAAGCCTATATACATGCACGCATGTGGACACACACGCGCACACACACACACACAGCCTTTAGCCAGTCCCATTTAATTTTAGGTTCTGTATTCCTTTCTTTGTGTATGTGTTTTCTGTGTGAACAAAGACCTAGTGATGATTCACCCCCCACTGCATAGCCCTTTGATCCGGGGCTGGTGTTGTCGCTCACTGGGGGGAAGAGAAGGTATGCAGGAGCCACAGGCCACCAGACAAAGCCCACAGCACAACCCAGTGTAATGACATCAGTATCCCAATAGCCCTCTTGACCACAGCTTTCAAATGGAGATCCTGTCCTGAGCTTTCATAGAAACACACTGCCTTTCTCAGGGTTGCGATTCAGCCAGCACTGTTGGATTATTCAGCCAGCACGGCTAGCTCCCAGGAAAATGTGCTGGCTGGATAAATCCTTAACTAATAATTAGATGGGATACTCAGGGTGATGGAGTGTTACAGCTGTCTAAGTGGGGACAGAACACACACACACAGTAGGTCAACTCAGGCGTAGTCTGACCTGCTCAGGCCTGATCTTGGCATTGACCAGCTCATTGACCACAAACTCTGACAGAGGAACATCCCTTAGGAGAAAGGATGTCAGGGTCTCATCATCCTTCAGAATGTCCTCTACCTTCAGCCCTCGACCTGGAGAGAGAGAGAGACAGAGACAGAGACAGACAGAGACAGAGAGAAAGAAAGAGAGAGAGAGAGAGAGAGCAAGAAAGAGAGAGAGAGAGAGAGAGAGAGCAAGAAAGAGAGAGAGAAAGAGAGAGAGAGCGAGAGAGAGCAAGAGAGAGAGAGGGGGTGGTGAAAGGAATGGGAAGAGGAAAAGGAAAAGGAAGAGGGAAGAATAGTTAAGACCTCAGATAAGAGGAGAAGGAAGTACCCCTGAGATGATAATCAACGGGAAGATAGCAATGTGGAACTTGACAGGTCCTCAGTGAAAATGGAAGTGCTATTTCTTTACATTGAAGACTGCCAGATTATCCTTTGAAACTTTGAGGAGACACAGAGACCAATTGAATAAGGGTGATATATCCAGACATGGTCTCAAAAGTATAGGAAGACAAAAGTGTCCATCTCACTGTGGAATGAAGAGATAAGTGTTGAACTCTTAGAAAAAAGGGTTCCAAAAGGATTATTTGGCTGTTCCCATAGGATAACCCTTTCTGGTTCCAGGTAGAAACCTTCTGGGTTTCATGTAGAATCCCCTGTAGAAAGAGTTCTATATGGAACCCAAAATTGTTCTATTTGCAACCAAAAAGTGTTCTTCAAAGGGTTCTCTTATGGGGACAGCCAAAGAACCCTTTAAGGTTCTAGATAGCACCTTTTTTTCTAAGAGTGTAGTTAGTCGATCCATCATAAGGGGCTATTATCCCAGCGGAGTAGTATTTGTAGTTGTCAGATCAGATTGAGAATGTATAAGCGATCATTAGTATGGGAATGTTAGCATTGGCTTCCAGATATAACCATGTTTATGTGTTCTGTTGGGAAGGGAAACACTTGAATTGCTTTCTGACAAAATAAACAGTGCTGCTGCTTAGGATCCTAGTTCCCACTATGGGGAAATGGCTTTCTAAAAGCCTAGCTAAGTGATGTAACCCACCTCCAGTCTACACATGTTGCAGAGCAGGAGGAGAGGAATGGGAGAGATGGGATGTGTTGGGTTCATTTGTTTGGTTTGGCGAAGATGGGATACAATTGCCTCTGAGTGCTTTTGGACCAGATGATTGTATAAAACATGATCAATGACTCTCATAGTACAAAGAAAATACACATTATTTGGTGAGGACTGCACATTGCTGTGTGAGTGTTTTTAGTTCCAGTTTAGAAAAATGTTTGTCTAGTATTGAAATAACAACCAAATGTATGGAACCCAGGCCTGTCCTGGATCTGTACTTATGAAGCATATCTTTTAAGTTGATGGGAGTTCCTCTGACCTGAGACCTGTTCTGGGCTGGTCCGCAGGGTGTCCATGAAGGTGCTCATGGTGAACAGTTCCTTCCAGAGCCGACCCAGCTGCAGGAACTCTGGGTCACTCAGAAGAAGCTCCTGGGCGTCCAAGTAGAACCGAGCCAGTCTGCATGAGCAGCAGAGCAGAGGATGGGTCACACACACACACACACACACACACACACACACACACACACACACACACACACACACACACACACACACACACACACACACACACACACACACACACACACACACACGCACACACGCACACACACACACACACACACACACACACACACACACACTCACACACACGCACACACACACACACCAACACAGACAAACAGATACACACACAGATAGGTACACACATTAATTCAAGCAACCCATACACACATACATAAGAACCCCGAACCTCATTGGCGTGAGTGCAGAGCCTTGCCAAGTGCCTCACTGAAATGTCTTCAGTGAGAACATACTGTATTATAACATGTAACACCCTCCTTTCATCTGCCATCAAATGGTACATAAGCAGGTAGTACTGCTGCTCAACCCTCCCCTATCTGGCTGGCCCATCATCACAAACAGCCCTAGACAATGACCATAGGAGTTGGCTTGACAGCACCAACAGATCTGGGACCAGCTATCACAGCCCTGCTCCTCTGCTCACATGGAATCATTGTAGTTGGAGACGAGCCCGGGGCCCTCTCCCCTGGTGGTGTATTGGAAGCATGGGTTATTGGCATTGCAGAAGATTCCCTGGATCCATGGAAGGATGCCAGTCGAGGGCATGGCCTTGTTGGGAAAGTGACCTGTACAACAGTGGACATAACAGGACAGACGTCACTAGTCAATAGCAAAGGCCGGAAGAGTTGACACAGCTCTGATCATCCTGTATAGATTGGTATAACTCTAGTCACAAAATTGATTATTTTGCTTCACTATTTGACTAGAAAAGATTTCTAAATATATTGAAAATATTTTGTTCATCAGAGCTGACCATTTGCTGGTTTGTAGGGTTGTATTGTTTGTGCATAAACTGCTGATAATGTTGGTAATGCCAGTGTTTAGAATGTCAGAAGAACATGTTCTTACACTCATGTTGACGGTATAAAGGGTTAGCTGTCCTCAGCCACACTAGTCCAATGAACAGAACCACTGGCCACATAATCTCCATGAAGAACCGCATCTGGGGGGAAAACAACGAACAATATACTCTTCACATTGGAAAGCAGCTGTTAATTTTGAATTATGCTGAAATAACATCTATCTGTACTAGAGTAGCAGAAGAGAGTGTTGGGTGAGAGTTGATTTGTGTGCGTACAATTGTTTTGAGGGTATGCATAAATGAAGGAGTGTGGCTTTAGTTTGTTAATGAAGCACAAAGAGATCTGAATGTCCACAACACAAAGTTGACTCCCGTCGTTTGGCTTGTGTGTGTGTGTGTGTGTGTGTGTGCGCGTGTGTGTGTGTATGCGTGTGTGTTAGTTAAAATTGGGCCAAGCTTCATTAGTTTAGTTACAGTATGCAGTTGGCACGATGTGAGACGTGATCATGAGCGACTGAGCTAAACACAGCAATCTAAACACGACGGGCCGGGCTGCTAAGCTAAGCAGGGCTCCAGACCTGTGTAACAACCTCCTGTCACCCAGCAGCCCTCAGAGGCATCATCCTCATGTGATTGTCCTCTCACGACCTTTAGGCTACTAACACGATGACAGGTCTGAGACTCTATCCAGAACCAGTCAATGACAGGGTGGATCTATTTTCTATTTAAATAGTGTGGCATTCTCAATACGTAGATTTTAAATCCTACATTTCGGTTCTGTTTTAGCACGGTGGCCCTAAGGGGCAAAGTAGCTCTTAGAATTCAGTGACACACAGTGCTTGCAAATAATTTCACAGAAGGTGATGGAAGTGTCTTCAAAACGAAAGATGTGCTAGATTGAGATAGACAATCATCAGAAGTGTGTTTGTTTAACCTTCTGTCTCTTGCGAAGGGTCCAGTTCTTCCACAGCAGCAATCGGACTTGACTGTCCGTACCCATGATCCTCCTCTTCACCCCTCGTAGGAGTCAACACCAGGGCACAGACCTGGAAACAACCATCACACAGCCATCACACAACCACCTCACAACCATACCTCATCCACCTCCTAACCACCTCACAACGCTGACATAATTAACACATTTCCAAATCCTTAAACAATCTGTTTCTCACTGAATATCATACAGGTAGAACAGTTCTAGTTTCATGTGATTCTAGGACCTCAGAACAGGAAGTAATCCTTCCATGCGCTGAGAAGCATGCTGGGCTACTCCTAGTTCCAGAGTGTTTTGATACTGATTGAAGTAGACAAGTGTATCACACGGGGAGGGAGGGTGGGAAGGGCAAAGCGCTTTTCTAGGTCATGCCAATCAGTATATAACAATAGGGAGGGAAGAACAACTCTCATTGGCTGAGCTGTTTATGTCATGTGATGACATAATAACGCACACATAATGGCCACTACTCCCAGTGGACTGACTACTTGCAGAATGGATTACTGTAATAATGTAACAATTCAGCCTTTTGAAAATCTGACTGATTAATGGTGCTGTTCTGTCAACCTCTAGTTGTCAGATATCTCAAATAAATAAATTGCACATAGTCTGAACTAGTAAACATCCTGCTGGTTAAGCTGAATAAAAATGATGCCGTTGCAGTGTCAGAGTACTGCTACTATTGTAAGTACAGTGCCTAACTCAATTAGTGTGAGTATGTGCTGCCACAGGTGCAGTAATCAAAGCTACTTTTTAGGGTCAACAACCTCACTATGATGTATGGCACATGTACAGACTGATTGACAACTCCATCTCTGTGGCCTCAGGGGAACCCAGGAAATCACAGGAAGACTGCAATTAAAGGATGCATTCTGTCACTTAAAACTATAGTTACTGGTAGTACTACTAGTAGTTACATTTACTGGTAGCACTACTGGTAGTTACTTTTACTGGTAGCACTACTGGTAGTTACATTTACTGGTAGCACTACTAGTAGTTACATTTACTGGTAGCACTACTAGTAGTTACATTTACTGGTAGCACTACTGGTAGTTACATTTACTGGTAGCACTACTGGTAGTTACATTTACTGGTAGCACTACTAGTAATTACATTTACTGGTAGCACTACTAGTAATTACATTTACTGGTCGCACTACTAGTAGTTACATTTACTGGTAGCACTACTGGTAGTTACATTTACTGGTAGTACGACTAGTACAATTACATTTTAGTCATTTAGCAGACGCTCTAAAAATCCAGAGCGATTTACGGGAGCAATTAGGGATAAATGCCTTACTCAAGGGCACATCGGCAGATCTTTCATCGAGTTCGCTCAGGGATTCTAACCAGCGATCTTTCGTTATGTGGCCCAACGCTCTTAATTGCTACGCGAACGTTACCTGCCGCCAGTAGTAGTTACATTGCAATATGTTATGCACAATGTAAAATCCTCAACTGGTGTTGTACCAAGATGTATTCCCCTCTTCTGACCAAATGTGTTTGTTAATAAATAGACATATGCGCATGCTGTTAGCAACAAGGTTGAGATGTTGACGATGGGATTTGGTTGCTTTAAGAATTCCCAGGAGCATACAGATTTTGCCAGTGTAGCCTACAACCACAACATAGGCTGTCCTAGCAAGCGTAGTTATTACACATGAATGAACAGACTAGTAAAACAACTATATAGGACACCTCAACAAACATGAAAGACCACTTACTTCAGAGGAATAGAACCGTGGAGTACCATCTAGTAGTGAGTATAAAGTAACCCAGGACGTTGCGTTGTGTGTCCCATGTCTGGTGCTAACAGCTAACCACGCAGTTCCTTTAGTAACTACAGACCCAGCGAATAGTTAATCTGATTGATTTAATCTTCTTTCTCAATGCCTCAGAGCCTGCTAACACCGCTCATCCATTTTCACAGAGACCTGAATGACCTGACAACCACCCGAGAAAGAGAGGGATCATTTTATTGAAGGTTATGGGGGAAAAAATAGGGTCGACATGTTATGGTGTCTCCCTCTTACGCTCCATTTATTCACATCAACTAGGAATTGACCTCCAAAATCGGGTTTATCAACTATCTATACTGTAGGTGTGAGAATACAAAAGATTACAGAAACGTGTTTGTAAGTTGTCAACTATATTTAATAAATTACAAAAAGGTGTATGTTCGTATGTACCTGTTTGTACAATGAAGGGGATTTAATACATTGGAGACAATCTGCAAAGACCCTTATAGATAATATTTATAAAATATAGACGGATATACCATTTACATGAATGTAGCACTTACTGGTACTTATAACCTGTACAAAGTGAGAGTATAATTGATATGATTAAAATATCTGATCAGTACTGACTGAACTGAATAGTACTTTCAAAAAGAGAACAGCTTTGGCCCATCATAATATTGTGACTTCTTTGCCAAAGGCCAGAAACGACCTGACTGACCTCTAATTATTTTATTCAATGTTTTTCAGTTGAGTTGTTAGGTTGTTACCTTCCAGGTAAACATCTAAAAGGAGCAGGTTGATGTTTGGTTGAAGTGTGGCTTTGTAGCATATCTCCATTGACTTACATACAGACACTGTCCATATATAATGCCTAAGTGTCAATCAAGTCAAAGATAAATAAGAGTTAATTCGTCCACGTTGAACGAGCAACACATGCAGTTTTATATTAAACATTGTAACTTTTCAAATGACTGTATACAAAGGTATACAAAAGTAATACTGTATACAAAATACTGCATTACAAAAAAAAGTTGAAATGTGTAATGCATAAAATAACTGTGATTAAAATAACTGGATTAAGTAAGTGCGTCAAATTCAGTTTTGATAAAGTGGCGATACACACTATACTGTAACAGTTGTTGAAATAATATTTTTTTGGCATATAAACATACAAATACAGTGTACCAAAACTTTATACAACAGATACAGTATGATATTTCTTTAATAAAAAGTAATTGCACAGTTTAAAAGAGAGAAAAACATGCTATCCTGGCATTACTTTGTATTGAGCCGTATGTTAAAAATACTGTACATACAAATCGACAATGATGGATTTAACTTTTGGGAAATTAACTATTTCTTTAACATTTGTAGTGATTGGTACTGGAAGCACGGTTTTGATTATGTGGCTTTCTTTATACAGACCTTTTACAGAAACCTAGAATAGGTGTAGTGACTTATAATACAGCCACTGTTATGTAGTTAACTAAGTGCATCCTGTCTTCATTTTGGGGACCTGCAGTATAACAGTTCCTTCCAGCACCAACTGCGGAACTCCAAAAAAGATAACAAGGAATATATTAATGTATATAACACTTCCTGTGGGTCATTTTTCTTCACAGTTCATGAAATGATTTGAAGTTTTTTTTCTTCTTCTTCTTATACAATATGGCACATATTATACAGATTTGACCATTTCAATCCTAATCATGGAAGGAAAATGACTCTTGATTAATTATAATGACGACCTGTGAGTAATGGCGATGAATATGGTCATACAAAATGGGCCTCGCGATGCTCGAACTCCTGCAAGCGTCTGGCCCGTAGTCTCTGGTACACGGGCTTGGTCTCGTCACTGAGGTCCTCAGGGCTGGAGCTGGGGGATTGGGGCAGGGACAGAGAGGAGCCTGCAGCCTGCTGCGGAGCCTCGGTGTCCTCATCCATATTGTCTTCATCCACAGAGGGCTCGTCTACAGAGACCTCCAGACCCATTTCCTCTTCCTCCTCCTCCTCATCTTCATCATCATCGTCCTCCTGTTCTTCCTCCTCTGCGCTGTTAGCTGCCTCGGCACGCTTCTTTTGTGGCGCGTCCCCTAACACTTTGTCCTTGCTCCCCGAGGGGGGTTTGTAGAAGGTTCCAGGCGGTGGCTGTAGAGTCCGGGGGGGTCTGAATGCAGTGGGCACAGAGCTGTACTCGCACACGTTCTCCTCCCTTTTCAGAGTCCTGCCCGGCCTCACTGCGATGGTGTAGGGTCTGTTGGGGTAGATGGAAGAGGATGATGGTACAGAAGTGGAGAGGCTTGTGGCCGAGTCCTCCACCTCTTTGTCTGCTGTAGGCAGGTTGGTAATGATCTTAGCTGTCCTGGGGGTGATGTCATAATGCTTGTACTGTTTGTCCCAAGTCCTACGTAACGTCCCTGTGTCGATGAACGTGCTCCGATAGTGGCTGCTCGCCCTCGACTTTGGCTTCTCGTCCTCCGACACCTCCTCAATTGACTGGTCCCGCGCAATGCTCCCGGCGCTCCCAGTAACGTCCTCGCTGTCCAGGTCTGCGGTATTCCTGGCATTCCTCTCATCCACGCCGTGGGCGGGGTTCAGGAGGCGTTCGGCAGGCATGCTCATGGGTCGGGAGACAAGCTTGGAGCGGGGGTGGCGGAGGTGGACCCGGGAAGTGGTGTGGCGGGCCCGGGTAAGACCCCTCTCCCCCCTGTCCCTCTCTCCCTCTGCTCTCTGTACCTCAGGGACGCTGCCAGACAGGAGCCCGTTCAGTTTCTCTGAGTCCTCGTCCACTACTACAGAGTAAAGAGGAGACACGTCAGTAATAAAGTATATAGTATACAGTGTATCTATGGGCCCAGTGTGTCCAGCTATAGTGGGGTAATACTGACCAGGTGCATAGTCCCTCCCATCAGGCCTGGGTTTCCCCTCTC
This sequence comes from Oncorhynchus masou masou, assembly GCF_036934945.1. NCBI lineage: Eukaryota > Metazoa > Chordata > Actinopteri > Salmoniformes > Salmonidae > Oncorhynchus > Oncorhynchus masou. Next base: position 48,242,693 of record NC_088241.1, on the reverse strand, counting down.
TGACCTCGTCCATTAAATGGGTGGAGGGGATTACGGAGGAATGACGCTTATACACTTTAGAGCTCTGCTGCAATGGACAGAGGACAGGAAACAGATGGGCAGAGAGGGAAAACACAAAGGAGAGAAAGAGAGGGGGGTGGGGGCGAGAGAGAGAGTCAGTAATCATTACTGTTTCAGTCAGTAGTAGTAGCTAGATCCGTAACATATGGATGGTGAGGCACACTACATGGACAAAAGTATGTCGACAACCCTTCAAATTAGTGGATTTGGCTATTTCAGCTATACCATTTGCTGACAGGTGTATAAAATCGAGCACACAGTCATGCAATCTCCATAGACAAACATTGGCAATAGAATGGCCGGTACTGAAGAGCTCAGTTACTTTCAATGTGGCACCGTCATAGGATGCCACCTTTCCAAGAAGTCAGTTCGTCAATTGTCTGCCCTGCTAGAGCTGCCCCGGTTGATTATAAGTGCTGTTATTGTGAAGTAGAAACATCAAGAAGCAATAATGGTTCAGCCACAAAGTTGTAGGCCACGCAAGCTCACAGAACAGGACAGCGGAATGCTGAAGTGCGTAAATCGTCTGTCCTCGGTTGCGACACTCACTAGTTCCAAACTGCCTCCTGAAGCAACGTCAGCACTCTAACTGTTTGTCTGGAGCTTCATGAAAGGGGTTTCCTTTCCGCACACAAGCCTAAGATCACCATGTGCAATGCAAAGCATCGGCTGGAGTGGTGTAAAGCTCGCCGCAATAGGACTCTGGAGCTGTGGAAATGCGTTCTCTGGAGTGATGAATCCCCCTTCACTATCCGGCAGTCCGATGAACGGATCTGGGTTTGGCTGATGCCAGGAGAACGATACCTGCCCGAATGCATAGTGCCAAGTGGAAGTGGAATAATGGTCTGGGGCTGTTTTTCATGGTTCATGTAAGGCCCCGAAGAAAAATCTATACGCTACAGCATATAATGACGTTCTAGACGATTCTCTGCTTCCAACTTTGTGGCAACAGTTTGGGGAAGGACCTTTCCTGTTTCTGCATGACCTTTCCTGTTTCAGCATGACAATGTCCCCGTTCACAAAGCGAGGTCCATACAGAAATTGTTTTTCGAGATCATTGTGGAAGAACTTGACTGGCCTGCAGAGCCCTGATCTCAACCCCACCTTTGGAATGAATTGGAACGCCGACTGCAAGCCAGGTCTAATCACCCAAAATCAGTGCCCGACCTCACTAATGCTCTTGTGGCTGAATGGAAGCAAGTCCCCACAGCAATGTTCCAACATCTAGTTGAAAGCGTTCCTAGAAGAGTGGAGGCTGTTATAGCAGCAAAGTGGGGACCAACTCCGTATTAATGCCCATGATTTTGGAATGAGATGTTCGACGAGCAGGTGTCCACATACTTTTGGCCATGTTATGTATTGTAGTCAGTGCTGAGGTTAATCACATTTCCATTGACTTCTATTTTAATATGGGATCAGACAAGTCACTCACCTCCTTAATGTCTACTAGAGACTTGGAGTGTCTGCTGAGAAGCTGCTCCTTCTCCTGAGGGGTGAGGCAAGGGTTAGCGTCCTGACCCTTCAGAGGAGAGCCCTCCCCAGAGGGGCCTGGTGGGCCCTGGGGCCGTGGCAGAGGGCTGAGGGGGGCATCAAAGATCATCTGATAGTGTCTGATGAGGAGCTCCACGATGAGTGCCTGGTAGGGGTAGTCCACCAGGGAGGACAGGGACACCTCCGCGTCCGTCTGTCTTGGTTTGATTAGCGTGGGGCCAAAGATGATGCCTAGGTTACTGGCTGTCATCTTGTTCTCCTCCGCCTGCTCGGTCACCCTACAGGGGTGAGGAAGGATGAAATATGAAGGTGGACTTCTTGTTCATTGTTACTGCTGTTGCAGTTTTTTGTTGTTACTTTGTGCGATGTGTGGGTTTTAAGTTGTGTATGTGTATTTATAGTTGTATTCTGCCTTGAGATCCGCTGACTTAACTCAGTGTCCCATTGAAATCAATAAATGATTTAGGTGAAAGTCAGAGTTGTGAGCGCTGGTTAACTCATTTATATTCTATGAATAGATTCGGTACCTGTGCAGGTGTTGGATGAGGAACTGCAGGGTCTTGTAGTGGGCCTGAGGCAGCTGTCTCAGGAGGTCTTTGATCTTGAAGAGGACCCGGTTGAGCTCCACGCTGACCTGTGGAGGGGTCAGGGAGGCGGGGCTGACCCTGGATGCCTCCACCTCGTCCACGATGATGTTCTGGCTCTCCTTGGCCAGGCCGATGAAGTCGTTGTAGAAACGGAACAGGATGAGAGGCTCTGGAAGCTGCAGGGAGAGAAAATAAACATGGAAGTTAATTTTAAACTGGAATGACAAAAATATGAAGACAAATATACAACAGACAGGACTGGAGACAAAGAGATAAGCATTTGGGAGTATAAACTAGCAATGAATGAAGAGAAGGTAGATAAGTAAATATTATTGGGCTAGTGTATGGTCTGTCTGATGTACTCTGTAACCAGCAAATATCTTGTCCTGAAGAATTGTGTGTGTGTGTGTGTGAAACCCACCTGTCTCAGGTAAAGTTTAAGTACGTTGCTGATGTCATGGGGGTAAAGGTCAGACAGCTCCACCAGGTCCTTGCCGTTCTCAAATGCCTGACAGAGCTTCTCCACACGAGACTTGGCCCCATTCACACGATAGATCCCCTGGACAACCAAGACAACACAGCAGCCCATTTTATCCTGAGATATATATATTTTTCTAACTGGGGTGGATGTCTAAAACAATAGAGAATATTAGCTATACTATATAGCTAGGCTACATAATCTTACTTCAAAAAGCTAGCATAATGTTACCTTGATGTCCAGCGCTCTATTCTCAATCTCCGAGGTACACTTCCTGATGATGAAAGGAATACCGTCTGGGTTGTTCCTAGCTGCCTGGGTGAAGTCAACACCAAAGAGGTGCAGTCTACCCTGGAGTTTCTTATGACCACACTGGATGGCCAGTGTCTCCAAACACTTCTTATGGCAGGCCAGGGAGCACTGGGAAACAGTAGAGGAGTCAAAGAGTGAATATCCATGTCAGCTAGCAATAATACTGTATATATATGCCACTTAGCAGTGAGTGCATATATTTCAGTAAGTGTATGTGATCCCTGTGGGAATTGGTCCCACGACCTTGATGTTGCTAGTACCCCACTCTCACAGAGCCACACAGGACCACAGTGTTACATAATCGTCTAAATAACCATTCCCCTCAAGTAACCATCTTTCACTGTCCTGTTCCAATGTATCCAAATATGAATGTTTCCATAAATATGTAATGCAACACTATCTAAAATAAGCAGAGCTGGGAGAACATTCTAACAAGAGGATCGTACAGGCTCCCAGAGGGTAACAAAAGGTCTTTGGTTTCCGCTGCACATTCCCTTTTAGTCCAAATACCTAGCGCGGGATGATGGAGAGGTCACTCTAAATGACAACTGATGCTCTGTGGACTCCCATTCAGCCCCTGTGTGGCTACTTGTCATCTACAACCTCTTTCCTATTGGTGCGCCGAATACAACAAGTGTACACTTTACTTACAAGCCCTTAACCAACAGTGTAGTTCAAGAAGAAGAAACTATTTACCAAGTAGGTTCAAATAAAAAGTAACACAATAAGAATAACAATAACGAGGCTATATACAGGGGGCACCGGTACCGAGTCACTGTGCGGGGGTACAGGCTAGTTGACGTAATCTATACATGTAGGTGGGGGCGAAGTGACTATGTATAGGTAATAGAGGTCGACCAATTTTTCAACACCGATATCGATTACTGGAGGACCAAAAAAAAACGATACCAATTAATCGGCCAATTTTTATATATATGTTTGTAATAATGACAATTACAACAATACCGAATGAACAATGAACACTTTTATTTTAACTTAATACAATACATCAATAAAATCAATTTAGTCACAAATAAATACTGCAACATGTTCAATTTAGTTTAAATAATGCAAAAACAAAGTGTTGGAGAAGAAAGTAAAAGTGCAATATGTGCCATGTAAAAAAGCTGACGTTTAAGTTCCTTGCTCAGAACATGAGAACATATGAAAGCTGGTGGTTCCTTTAAACTTGAGTCTTCAATATTCCCATGTAAGATGTTTTAGGTTGTAGTTATTATAGGAATTTATAGGACTATTTCTCTCTATACGATTTGTATTTCATATACCTTTGACTATTGGATGTTCTTATAGGCACTTTAGTATTGCCAGTGTAACAGTATAGCTTTCGTTCCTCTCCTCGCTCCTCCCTGGGTTCGAACCAGGAACACATCAACAACAGCCACCATGCAGAGCAAGGGGAAAAACTACTCCTAGTCTCAGAGAGAGTGACGTTTGAAATGCTATTAGTGCGCACCCCGCTAACTAGCTAGCCATTTCACATCGGTTACACCAGACTAATCTCGGGAGTTGATAGGCTTGAAGTCATAAACAGTGCAATGCTTGAAGCATTGCGAAGAGCTGCTGGCAAAACGCACAAAAGTCTGTTTGAATGAATGCTTACGAGCCTGTTGGTGTCTACCAACGCTCTGTCAGACTGCTCTATCAAATCATAGACTTAATTATAACATAATAACACACAGAAATACGAGCCTTAGGTCATTAATATGGTAGAATCCGGAAACTATAATTTCGAAAACAAAACTTTTATTCTTTCAGTGAAATACGGAACCGCTCTGTATTTTATCTAACGGGTGGCATCCATAAGTCTAAATATTCCTGTTACATTGCACAAGCTTCAATGTTTTGTCATAATTACGTAAAACTCTGGCAAATTAGTTCGCAACGAGCCAGGCGGCCCAAACTGTTGCATAAGTGACACAATTTCACCTGGTTAATATTGCCTGCTAACCTGGATTTCTTTTAGCTAAATATGCATGTTTAAAAATATGTACTTCTGTGTATTGATTTTAAGAAAGGCATTGATGTTTATGGTTAGGTACAGTCGTCAACGATTGTTAAATCATCCCCAGTTTGGTGTAATTAGCTGTCTTTGTTAGAAAGAAATAGTCTTCACACAGTTCGCAACAAGCCAGACGGCCCAAACTGCTGCATATACCCTGACTCTGTTGCAAGAGAAGTGACACAATTTCCCTAGTTAAAAGAAATTCATGTTAACAGGCGATATTAACTAAATATGCAGGTTTAAAAATATATACCTGTGTATTGATTTTAAGAAAGGCATTGATGTTTATGCTTAGGTACACGTTGGAGCAATGACATTCCTTTTTCATGAATGCGCACCGCATCTTATTATATGCAACACAGGACACGCTAGATAAACTAGTAATATCATCAACCATATGTAGTTAACTAGTGATTATGATTGACTGATTGATTGTTTTTTATAAGATAAGTTTAATGCTAGCAAACAACTTACCTTGGCTTCTTACTGCATTTGCATAACCGGCAGGCTCCTCGTGGAGTGCAATGTAAGGCAGGTGGTTAAAGCATTGGTTAACTGTAAGGTTGCAAGATTTAATCCCTGAGCTGACAAGGTAAAAATCTGTCGTTCTACCCCTGAACAAGGCAGTTAACGCACCGTTCCTAAGCCGTCATTGAAAATAAGAATGTGTTCTTAACTGACTTGCCTAGTTAAATAAAGGTGTAAAAAAAACGGTGTCCAAAAATATAGATTTCCGATTGTTATGAAAACTTGAAATCGGCCCTAATTAATCAGCCATTCCGATTAATCGGTCGACCACTACTTTGTATGTATCTCTGTGTGTGGAGTAAAGATGGTCTAGGATTTTTTTCTTTGCACATAAAAAAAAACTTGGTAAAGCTGATTTTAGTTTACCTGCAATAAAGTTCCCGGCCACTAGAAGCGCCGCTTATGGGTGAGCATTTTCTTCTTTGCTTATCTTCTTGAACTTACCCATCCCATATCCGGGATCGTGAATACAGCCTCAGGCTCATTACCATAACGCAACGTTAACGATTTCTAAAAATCGCAAATGAAATGAAATAAATATGCCTGCTCTCAAGCTTAGCCTTTTCTTAACAACACTGTCATCTCAGATTTTCAAAATATGCTTTTGAACCATAGCAAATCAAGCATTTGTGTAAGTGTTTTGATAGCTAGCATAGCATTTAGCGTAGCATTTAGCACGCAACATTTTCACAAAAACCAGAAAACCAATCAAATAAAATCATTTACCTTTGAAGAACTTCGGATGTTTTCAATGAGGAGACTCTCAGTTACATAGCAAATGTTCAGTTTTTTCTGAAAGATTCTTTGTGTAGGAGAAATCGCTCCGTTTTGTACATCACATTTGGCTACCGAAACGAACCGAAAATTCAGTCACCAAAACGTCAAACTTTTTTCAAAAGGAACTCCATAATATCGACCGAAACATGGCAAACGTTGTTTAGTATCAATCCTCAAGGTGTTTTTTCACATCTCTTCATTGATATGCCGTTCGTGGAAGCCTGCTTTCGTCTCAGAATCCCATGGAAAAATACCAGCAGCTGAGTTTTGCACACCAATTTCCACGCAGGACACCGGGCAGACACCTGGCAAATGTAGTCTCTTATGGTCAATCTTCCAATGATATGCCTACAAATACGTCACAATGCTGCAGACACCTTGGGGAACGATAGATAGGGCAGGCTTATTCCTTGCGCATTCACAGCCATATAAGGAGACAATGAAAAACAGAGCCTCAAAAATCCTGCTCATTTCCTGGTTGAAGTTTCATCTTGGTTTGCCTGTAGCATCTGTTCTGGGGCACTCACAGACAATATCTTTGCAGTTCTGGAAACGTCAGAGTGTTTTCTTTCCAAAGCTATCAATTATATGCATAGTCGAGCATCTTTTTATGACAAAATATTGCGCTTAAAACGGGCACGTCTTTTTATCCAAAAATGAAATAGCGCCCCCATAGATTTAACAGGTTATGGCCTTATCGAGTTGGTTGAGAGCAGTCTTAGTGCCAGCTTCGTTTTGTGGTGGTAAATAGACAGCTTCAAATAATTCAGACGAGAACTCTCTTGGAAGACAATGAGGTCTGCAGCTTATCATAATGTACTCTACCTCAGGCGAGCAATACCTTAAGACCCCTTATTAGACATCGCACACTAGCTGTTATTTACAAAAAGACACACACCCCCACCCCTCGTCTTACCAGAGGTAGTGTCTCTGTTCTGCCGGTTCTGTCTCTGTTCTGCATGGAAAATCCGGCTAGCTCTATATTGTCCGTATCTTTCGTTCAGCCACGTCTTGGTGAAACATAAGATGTTACAGTTTTTAATGTCCCGTTGGTAGCATAATCTTAATGGTAGGTCATCAATTTTAATTTCCAATGATTGCACGTTAGCAAGAAGAATGGATTGGGCATTGGGAGTTTACTCGCTCGCCTCCGGATTCTCAGAAGGATCCCCGATCTGTGTCCCCTTTTCCGGCATCTTTTCTTCATGTAAAAGGCGTGAATCTGGGCCTGTTCCAGTGAAAGCAGGATATCCTTCTCGTCGGACTCATTAAAGGAAAAAGTTTCTTCCAGTCCGCGGTTAGTAATCGCTTTTCTGATGTCCAGAAGTTATTTTCGGCCATAAGAGACGGTAGCAGCAACATTATGTACACAATAAGTTTAAAAATAAGTTGGTTGGGAGAATGTAGCACAATTGGTTGGGAGAATGTAAAACGTTAGCCATGTTCTTCAGCGCCAGTATGTCGTATGTGGTTTCTTACTGTACACAAAATCACATTTTGCTCTAGCTGAAGTACCCCCTCATGTTCCACTGATCATTAGGCCTATGGTCTTAAGAGTCTTTCCAATTCCCCCTGTGGATAGGCCAGGTACTTCCGGGGTAGAGAACCCCCGATTGAGAACCACAGCACTCACCTCCTCACACTCAGCCCCATGGAAGACCACCAGACTATCACATTCTCTGCACTTGGACAGGGCTCTCAGCTTCCTCAGCTTGTGTGTCTGGGCTGCCTTGGACATCTGGGTGTTACGGAACGGACCTGGGGAACTGGCTGTCTCTATCAGCATCTCACTCAGACCTGAGGGAGAGAAGAGACGGAGAGGAGGGAAAGAAAGTATTATTGGTCTGTTCTGTAGTTGGTCCAAATGTTGTTTTGCTCAGTGAGTGTAATATTAATAATAATCATAATTTTGGTGGGTGCTTATGCAAAACTCCATTATTTAGCTGGAATGGAAGTTTGTATACTGTATGTTTGACTGTGATATGTGGTTGTAACACCTATCTTAAGATGAATACACTAAATGTAAGTCGCTCTAGATAAGAGCATCTGCTAAATTACTAAAATGTAAAATGTACAGTACCTTTAGAAAGTATTCACACCCTTTGACTTTTTCCACATTTTGTTGATTAGATTGAGATTTTGTGGCACTGGCCTACACACAATACCACATAATGTCAAAGTGGAATTATGTTTTTAGAAATGTAAACAAATTAATAAAAAATTAAAAGCTGAAATGTCTTGAGTCAATAAGTATTCAATCCCTTTGTTATAGCAAGCCTAAATAAGTTCAGGAGTAAAAATATGCTAAACAAGTCACATAATAAGTTGCATGGACTCACTCTGTGTACAATAATAGTGTTTAACATGATTTTTGTACACCACACATACAATTATTTGTAAGGTCCCTCAGTCGAGCAGTGAATTTCAAACAGATTTAACCACAAAGACCAGGGAGGTTTTCCAATGCCTCACAAAGAAGGGCACCTATTGGTAGATGGGTAAAAAAAAAACAGACTTTGAATATCCATTTGAGCACAGTGAAGCTATTAATAACAGTTTGGGTGGTGTATCAACCCAGTATACACCGACTACATATACACCCACTACAAAGATAAGGAGTCCTTCCTAACTCAGTTGCCAGAGAAGAAGGAAACCGCTCAGGGATTTCACCATGAGGCCAATGGTGATTTTGAAACAGTTTAATGGCTGTGATAGGAGAAAACTAAGGATGGATCAACATTGTAGTTACTCTACAATACTAACCTAAATGACAGAATGAAAAGAAGGAAGGAAGCCTGTACAGAATAAAACATTTCCAAAACATGCATCCTGTTTGCAATAAGGCACTAAATAAAAAATGCTAAAAATGTGGCAAAGTACTTCATGTCCTGAACACAAAGTGTTATGTTTGAGGCAAATCCAATACAACATAACACTGAGTACCACTCTCCATATTTTGAACCCAGGGGTGGCTGCATCATGGTATAGGTATGCTTGTCATCGGCAAGGACTTGGGTAGTTTTTTAGGATAAAAAGAAAAGGAATAAAGCTAAGCACAGTTAAAATCCTTTCCAACAGACACTGGGAGACAAATTCCCCTTTTAGCAGGACAATAACTTAAAACACAAGGCCAAATCTACACTCGAGTTGCTTACCAAGATGACAGTTTTGACTTCAATTGGATTGAAAATCTATGGCAAGACTTTAAAATGTTTGTCTAGCAATGATCAACAAACAACTTGACATAGCTTGAAGAATTTTTTAATAATAATTGTATAATCTAGGTGTGCAAAGCTCTTAGAGACTTACATTTAGCAGACATTCTTATTCAGAGCGGCTTACAGGAGCAATTAGGGTTAAGTGCCTTGCTTTAGGGCGCATCGACAGATTTTTCATCTAGACGGCTCAGGTATTCAAACAAGCAACCTTTCAGTCACTGGCCAAATGCTGTTTTATTTTTTTGGTCATTTTGACCCCTTTTTCTTCCCAATTTTGTGATATCCAATTGATAGTTACAGCCTTGTCCCATCACTCCAACACCCGTACAGACTAGGGATAGGTGAAGGTCGAGAGCCATGTTTCCTCCAAAACACGACCCTGCCAAGCTGTGCCGCTGCTTGACACACTTTTTGCTTAACACGGAGCAAGCCACACCAATGTGTCGGAGGAAACACCGTCCAACTGGCAACCGTGTCGGCGTGGATGCCCCCTGCCCACCACAGGTGTTGCTAGAGCGAGATAGGACAAGGACATCCCGGACGGAAAAACCCTCCCCTAACCCGGACAACACTCTGCCAATTGTGCGCCGCCTCATGGGTCTCCAGGTCGTGTCTGGCTGCAACACAGGCTGGAATTGAACCCAGGTCTATAGTGACGCCTCTAGCATTACGATGCACGGCCTTAGACTGCTGCACCACTCAGGAGGCCATGGCCCAACGCTCTTCACCGCTGGACTACATGCCGCCACTTACTCAGAAAGACTCGCAGCTGTAATCGTTGCAAATTGTGATTCTAACATGATTTGACTCAGGGGTGTGGATACTTATGTAAATGTGATATGTCTGTATTTTATTTTCAATAAAGTTGCACAAATTTCTGAAAACATGTTTTCACTTTGTCATTATTGGGTATTGTGTGTAGATGGGTGAGAACAAAACATATATTTAATCAATTTTGAATTCCCGCTGTAACACAACAAAATATGGAATAAGTCAAGGGGTATGACTACTTTCCGAAGGCACTGTAAATGTTTCACATACAGATCTAGTACTGTATTGATTCATAGTTTTTTCTGTTGATTACACAAATATATCAGTTACTGGGGGTGGAAGGTAGCCTAGTGGTTAGAACGTTGGACTAGTAACCGAAAGGTTGCAAAATCAAATCCTGAGCTGACAAGGTAAAAATCTGTTGTTCTGCCCCTGAACAAGGCAGTTAACCCACTGTTCCTAGACCATCATTGAAAATAAGATTTTGTTCTTAACTGAAAAAAATAAGATTTTGTTCTTGCCTAGTTAAATAAAGGTAAAAATAAATGTATAAAAAATATAGTTATTTGTGACATTTGACTGTGTAAAACCTAGCGGTGCGACATATTTCCCTGAGTGAGGCGGATATTTAGCATTTAGCAAAAAAGCATGATTACTTGTCTCTCTGAAATGAAACCATCAATGATATATTTCAAACAAATATGTCTGTTTTTAAACAACCCCATAACATGATTAATTAGATCGTGAAAAAACACACCAATCTCATTCATAAGATCTTTTAACAATAAAAGCTAACTTCCCACATTTCTGAAAATGGATATATAGCGTTTTAGAAAGAAGATCTCTTCTACGTATGTTTGCAATTGAAAATGTTTTTTTTTTTTTTTGCATACCCCAACTCTCCCTGAGACACCCTCAGAGAGTGAGGTCGCGGCCAGTGTCTGCCATTATCAACAGCGACCCTGGAGCAATAAGGGTTAAGTGCCTAGCTCAAGGGCACATCGGTAGATTTGTTCACCATGGATATTCAAAATAGCAACATTTACTGGGCTAATGCTCTAACTGCTAGCCTACCTCTGCTGAAGACACACACCTTCCCTGAACTTCCCTTTGCCAAAGCAAGCATATAGAAACATATCAAATGAATGAACTATCTGACTCACCGTTGTCTGATGGCGAGGGCGGCTCTCTCTCGTCCAGGTCATCAGCTGACGACATGGTCCCCGTGGAGGGGGTTCTGGGTAGTCTCCTCTTGAAGTCACCTAAGCAGGAGGCAGTGAACGCACGACATATTCTCATAGTAACTTCTCGATACAACTGTCTAGCTACTCAGTACTACAGTCCACTGTCTAAATGAGGCCTGGTCTAGTAATAATATCAATTGTATGCAGTACGCACGCATGACTGTAGGTCGTTTTGGATGAAAGCGTCTGCTAAATGGCACATATTATATTATTATATATTATATTTATTAGTAGATCCTTGGTTTTAGGTTATCTCAGAATGTCGGCTCCTTTCTAGCAATATCTTCAAGCCTGGCTTGGTATGAACTGAGTGGCTGTCAAAGAGTGTCCAGCTATTATAACACAGGACCCTCCAATGGCAAGAGGTCAGAGGACCAACAGGGGACCACCCACGAGTCATTATGGGTGCTTCACAGCAATCCTTCTGGTTGATCCCTTACTGTTCTGATAATGGCTTGGACTAGAGGCCAACGTCAGACAAGTGATAGGCCACATTCCCCACATTTCTCCAGACATTGGGGCACTTTGGAAATATAGGACTGACTAGATAGCAAACTCTCATTCCAATCATTCCAGATTTGTATGAGTCCAAAGGTGCTAACGAGTCAGATTGCTTAATCCAGTTAAATGAACAATAACTAGTTAAATAAAACATCTCACTCTGGAACACTTGTTTTGTATGATTATAGCATGATTGTAACACTATCATTAATTTGAAGGAAACACATCGTAACACTATTAGATAATCAACACAAAACAACACCAGAATAACCCAAAACTCCAGAAAATGTCACTGTTATTTACACAGCCTGTAGATCACGTCCAGGGTATTATAGAGACACCTTCAGGACTCAGGCATGGTCCCACTGTCAGTCTGTCTGTCTCTGGTAATTTAATTTTAAGTCTGTCTCTGTCACGTCTAGGAGGGTGGCTGCTTTGACATAACAACCATCAATCAATTCCTTTCAACAGGTGATGAAAGCTAAGGCAGACAGGGGGCGGTGCTGATTGGTGCCAGGTGTTTGGAAGGTGGCTGCTAAGCCAATGGATAGAAGGTTGTGTGGAGTTATGGCCCTGGGCTAGAAAGGGTATATAGGAAGGAGGTGGGTGGAGAGATAGGGCCTCACCTGGGCTGGCAGTGGGGGAGTCCATGGATCTGGACTCGCTGCTGCCTCCGGCGCTCTCCGAGTCACTGCACATCCCCCCGCCCTGGCTACCCGTTCCCCAGGGTCGGAACGGGCCCTGGATCCTCAGAGCTGGAACACACAATAGGAAATACTCATTCTGCATCTGTTACTGTACTCTTCCAATACATTTGCATTTATCCAATCATTCATAACTGAAAATCTTTTACATTTAGTTATTGAAACATTTTAAACAAAATGAATGCATGAATGTAGCTATTCAGAAATTCAGTTCATTCAAATTCAGTCAAGGAAACATGGACTAGGCTGGCTAATTGCATCCTCATTGATAAAGGCATAATGAGTGGGTTATGTGTGGGATAGAGGACACATTCATTCAGTATCAAGTGGTTTCCATGGAAACACTTGATAATCACAAAAGGATATCATCATCCCATAGACCTCTGTACACATCAAACGAATACAAACAAAAATTATTTATCATGAATTTGTTGATTATGTAAGCAATCATTTTACATTCAAAACATGTATTTTTTTCTCAATGCCTATGAGGTCCTGGACATGAAGAAGATAGAGATTACCAAACTGTAAAAGGAATTCAACATCTACCACTGATTATGACATGTGGAAGTTTTGCCGACTAAAAAAATATTTGGGGTTAAGTCTTAATTTGGCCTGCAGTGAAGAGTGAGATGAGTCTATCAGTGTCATGAGCTGATCTGAGTGCGTGTGAATGAGTGTGTGAAGGTGTGTGTTTTTCACTGAATGACAGACAGTCAGAAGAGGACTGGATCAACCTGGAGGCTTCCAGACTCACTCACACCAACAACACACACACTATCTCTATCTCTCGCTCACCCAAGTTATGTGTACATATCTACCTAATTTACCTCGTACCGCTGCACATGGACACGGTACTGGTACTCTGCGTATAAAGTCAAGTTACCACTACTCATTGTGTATTTATTATTACTTTTCTACTATTTCTCTATTTTCTTTCTCTCTGCATTGTTGGGAAGATCCCGTAAGTAAGCATTTCACTGTAAGTTTACACCTGTCGTTTACGAAGCATGCGACAAATATGATCTGATTTGGATTTGATCTCTATCTCATGTACGCTTTAAATGTAAAATGAGTGTTTTCATTCCTTCCTCTTGTTGTTTATTAACCTGTATTATAGGATCAAGCCCTCATCATGTACTTCTCCATAAATGACGAGGCTACCACTAGACTACCTTGGATGTCGGTGCTGCTGTTGGACCGTCTCTCAGAGATCTTGGCGGGCCGTGTGTTGACCGGGCTCTCCACCTCGTCGGTCCCCAGGAAGTCCCCAGAGGTGACCGACATCTGGGACAGGTTACCGTGGGAACTGCAGTGGGTGCTACTCAATGACCGCTTGGCGAGGGGCAACCTGGGAAGAGTTGAGATGAGCATTCCGTCTCACGTTATAGGCAACATAGAGATTATCCAGTGTCATGTGACGGTACTGTAATCAATCAACATGAACTGGCATGGACGGACCCATAGCCTTTACATACATAATCACCAAACTGAATAGCTGAGAAAGGAACATTAACATCAATAGAAATCTGAAATGAACAGCCCAATCAACATTCACATATGTGGAAATTGATAACGGACTACTAATAATCAATGGATCTAATACCAATCAACGGGCCCATACCAATCAACGGGCGCAATACCAATCAACAGGCCCAATACCAATCAACGGGCCCAATACCAATCAACGGGCCCAATACCAATCAACGGGCCCAATACCAATCAACGGGCCCAATACCAATCAACGGGCCAAATACCAATCAACGGGCCCTCCTACAAGGACGTGGATATAGGCAGTCTATAGGATATAGGTCTATAATGAACCCCTGCTTCCCCTCCGTGTGGCCCCACTGCTTTTGCTCAGAGAAGTAAACAAACCAAGAACAAAGTATCTACGTCCACACTCTGTTTCACTACGTACATCCTTACACGAGTCTATGACGACCACTCATGAACGGAAGGGCTAAAAATGATCTTTTTTTGTGTGGAGTTAAGAATGGTCCAGTGGGCAAACTTGGGCCTCTCTTATATCTGTACACGGATCAGCAAAAGAGTTGAACAACTTAGATTGGTGTTTCCGTCAGAAGGCATGGCCTGAAATAGTATTATGAAAACAGAGTTTTCCCCTTCCCCCTACCTCTTTCTTCACCTCTCTCTCTCTCTCTTTCTCTTTCCCATGACCAGTCACTACCTCAGGAAGTCCTGCAGACCAAACTCAATTGTGTTCCCCTCTCTTAACACAATCTCTCTAAAAAAACATCTCTCTCTTTCTCTTTCTCTCTCTCTTTCTCGCTCTCTCTCAAGCTCTCCCAGTCACTCGTTCTCTCAGCAAATCACTAAATATAATACTATTCTCCATAAGGCTTTTTTCTCTCAAAACACAATCTTCCTGCTCTCCCACAGAGAGCAACTTACTCATTTGTTCATATGATGGCACTCATGGAGATCTCAATCCAATTTACGATGATGCTTCACAAGTTTTTAGGCTCACACACACACACACACACACACGCACACACGCACACACACACACACACACACACACACACACACACACACACACACACACACACACACACACACACACACACACTCTCTATTTATGTTTGAGGATCAAAGAGTGAGTTTAAGCCAAAGTAGTAGGATAATCAAAATCACAGCATCCATCCAGTGTTCCCCTCACCCTGCGTTGTTACAGTGTGAGACGGTGGCGTCGAAGGAGTAGGACTCCACCCTGGGTCTGTCTGACTGGGCAGGAAGACTCTTGACGAAGCCAACGTATCGCTGACCCGGCTCGTACAGCTTGGCGCTCTCACACAGAGACTGATGGTTGACGGGTAGAGACACAACCTGGGCCTGCTGGAGCTGGAACCAATTCACTGTCACCTGGGGAGACGTACACACAGGGAAAGCCCATGAGATACAGCACCCATAAAATTAGAATGACAGTATCTACACCTACACCAGATCTACAGTATCTTCTCTTATGACATTATCCACACCAGACAGAATGTCCAAAAATGGCCTTTAGTAGTCACTGAACATACTATACTACTATCTACTATATTTTGGGGAATATTTGATTTTACTCAAACATCTGGATCCTGTAAGATGTATTTGTCAACATACCGCTTTCAGAGTGAGGTCACACTGGAAGACCAGCTTTCGTAACTGGGTGAGGATCTCACACTTGGTGTTGGCCAGGTCCACTCTCTTCACCCCTACATCTGTCAGACAGGCCTTGCAGTGGTCTCTGGCCTCATCAGCCTATGGAAAATAGTAGGGGGTGGTAACCTGTCAAGCAGAACTGCTCACAACTACAATCCAGTGATCAAAAGAGTAACATCTTTAATATGTCAATGTGGATTCCCATGTAGCAGTTATGGGTTCCTGAGTGGTGTAGTGGCCTAAGGCCCTGCATGTCAGTCCTAGAGGCGTCACTACAAACACCCTGGTTCGAATCCAGGCCGTATCACAACCGGCCGTGTATTGGGAGTCCCATAGGGCAGTGCACAATTGTCCGGGTTTGGCTGGTGTAGGCTGTCATTGTAAATAAGCATTTGTTCTTAACTGACTTGCCTAGTTAAATACATAAAATAAAAATGGGTTAGTTGTGTGGTTAACTCTGGATAAGAGTGTCTACTAATTGACAAAAATGTCACCGTAAATGTTAACTTGATTGTGTATTTCAGTAACCCTAGGCCTCAAGCTTTGGGCCTCAGTGGGTAACTATGGGCTTAAAGGATGAGATATGTGTCTATGGGCCTCACGGATGGGCTATGGGCCTCAGACATGACATGGATGAGCTATAAACCTTAGGGACAAGATATTTGACCTTCTGCAGAGCCTCCTCCTCCAGCCTTCGTCTCTTCTCCAGCTTGGCTGCTCCCAGCTGCTCCTCCTCTACTCGGCTGGTGGACACCCGGGCCTTCTCATACTCCTCCTGTCTCTGGGCTTGCAGAACACGGGCCTTCCTCAGGGCACTATCCGCCTCATGCTGAAAATACACACAGCGTTAACACAAGGGAAACACAAGGCAAACAAACACACAAAACCACGTACATGTACGCACACAAACATGTCTGTTACAAAATGATTGACTCAGCCCTGATCACTAACTTTTCAACCAATTTTCTCTCACACTGCAAAGGCAAAACATGGTTCCACAACACACAAGGGAAACACAAATCAACTGTCCTTAGCGATATAGTACACACTAACCAACCCAGTCCTTAGAGATACACACTAACCAACCCAGTCCTTGGAGTTACACACTAACCAACCCAGTCCTAACAGTTACACACTAACCAACCCAGTCCTGAGAGATACACACTAACCAACCCAGTCCTTAGAGTTACACACTAACCAACCCCGTCCTTAGAGATACACACTAACCAACCCCGTCCTTAGAGTTACACACTAACCAACCCAGTCCTTAGAGTTACACACTCACCCACCCAGTCCTTAGAGTTACACACTAACCAACCCCGTCCTTAGAGATACACACTAACCAACCCCGTCCTTAGAAATACACACTAACCAACCCCGTCCTTAGAGATACACACTAACCAGCCTGTCCTTATAGATACACACTAACCCACCCAGTCCTTAGAGTTACACACTAACCAACCCCGTCCTTAGAGTTACACACTAACCAACCCCGTCCTTAGAGTTACACACAAACCAACCCCGTCCTTAGAGTTACACACTAACCCACCCAGTCCTTAGAGATACACACTAACAAACCCAGTCCTTAGAGATACAGTACATACAAACCAACCCAGTCCTTAGAGTTACACACTAAACAACCTAGTCCTTAGAGACACACACTAACCAACCCAGTCCTTAGAGTTACACACTAACCAACCCCGTCCTTAGAGATACACACTAACCAACCCAGTCCTTAGAGATACATACTAACCAACACATTCCTTAGAGATACACACTAACCAAACCAGTCCTTAGAGTTACACACTAACCAACCTAGTCCTTAGAGATACAGTACATCCAAACCAACCTAGTCCTTAGAGTTACACACGAAACAACCTAGTCCTTAGAGACACACACTAACCAACCCAGTCCTTAGAGTTACACACTAACCAACCCCGTCCTCGGAGATACAGCACACACTAACCAACCCAGTCCTTAGAGATACACACTAACCAACCCAGTCCTTAGAGATACACACTAACCAACCCAGTCCTTAGAGATACACACTAACCAACCCAGTCCTCAGAGTTACACACTAACCAACCCAGTCCTTACAGTTACACACTAATCAACCCAGTCCTGAGAGATACACACTAACCAACCCAGTCCTTAGAGTTACACACTAATCAACCCAGTCCTGAGAGATACACACTAACCAACCCAGTCCTTAGAGTTACACACTAACCAACCCAGTCCTTACAGTTACACACTAACCAACCCAGTCCTTAGAGTTACACACTAACCAACCCAGTCCTTACAGTTACACACTAATCAACCCAGTCCTGAGAGATACACACTAACCAACCCAGTCCTTAGAGTTACACACTAACCAACCCAGTCCTTACAGTTACACACTAACCAACCCAGTCCTTAGAGATACACACTAACCAACCCAGTCCTTGGAGTTACACACTAACCAACCCAGTCCTGAGAGATACACACTAACCAGCCCGTCCTTATAGATACACACTAACCAACCCAGTCCTTAGAGTTACACACTAAACAACCCAGACCTTAGAGATACATACTAACCAACCCAGTCCTTAGAGATACACACTAACCAACCCAGTCCTAACAGTTACACACTAACCAACCCAGTCCTGAGAGATACACACTAACCAACCCAGTCCTTAGAGATACACACTAACCAACCCAGTCCCCAGAGTTACATACTAACCAACCCAGTCCTTACAGTTACACACTAACCAACCCAGTCCTTAGAGTTACACACTAACCAACCCAGTCCTTAGAGTTACACACTAACCAACCCCGTTCTTTGAGATACAGTACCCACTAACCAATCCAGTCCTTAGAGATACACACTAACCAACCCAATCCTTAGAGTTCCACACTAACCAACCCAGTCCTTAGAAATACACACTAACCAACCCAGTCCTTAGAGATACATACTAACCAACACATTCCTTAGAGATACACACTAACCAAACCAGTCCTTAGAGATACACACTAACCAACCTAGTCCTTAGAGATACAGTACATACAAACCAACCTAGTCCTTAGAGTTACACACTAAACAACCTAGTCCTTAGAGACACACACTAACCAACCCAGTACTTAGAGATACACACTAACCAACCCAGTCCTTAGAGATACACACTAACCAACGCAGTCCTTAGAGTTACACAATAACCAACCCCGTTCTTTGAGATACAGTACACACTAACCAATCCAGTCCTTAGAGATACACACTAACCAACCCAATCCTTAGAGATACACACTAACAAACCCAGTCCTTAGAGTTACACACTAAACAACCCAGTCCTTAGAGATACATACTAACCAACCCAGTCCTTAGAGATACAGTACATAATAACCAACCCAGTCCTTAGAGATACACACTAACCAAACCAGCCTTAGAGATACAGTACATAATAACCAACCCAGTCCTTAGAGATACACACTAACCATCCCAGTCCTACAATATACATACTAACCAACCCAGTCCTTAGAGATACACACTAACCATCCCAGTCCTAGAATATACATACTAACCAACCCAGTCCTTAGAGATAGATACTAACCCACCCAGTCCTTAGAGATACACACTAACCAACCCAGTCCTTAGAGTCACACACTAACCAACCCAGTCCTTAGAGATACACACTAACCAACCCAGTCCTTAGAGATACACACTAACCAACCCAGTCCTCAGAGTTACACACTAACCAACCCAGTCCTTACAGTTACACACTAATCAACCCAGTCCTGAGAGATACACACTAACCAACCCAGTCCTTAGAGTTACACACTAATCAACCCAGTCCTGAGAGATACACACTAACCAACCCAGTCCTTAGAGTTACACACTAACCAACCCAGTCCTTACAGTTACACACTAACCAACCCAGTCCTTAGAGTTACACACTAACCAACCCAGTCCTTACAGTTACACACTAATCAACCCAGTCCTGAGAGATACACACTAACCAACCCAGTCCTTAGAGTTACACACTAACCAACCCAGTCCTTACAGTTACACACTAACCAACCCAGTCCTTAGAGATACACACTAACCAACCCAGTCCTTGGAGTTACACACTAACCAACCCAGTCCTGAGAGATACACACTAACCAGCCCGTCCTTATAGATACACACTAACCAACCCAGTCCTTAGAGTTACACACTAAACAACCCAGACCTTAGAGATACATACTAACCAACCCAGTCCTTAGAGATACACACTAACCAACCCAGTCCTAACAGTTACACACTAACCAACCCAGTCCTGAGAGATACACACTAACCAACCCAGTCCTTAGAGATACACACTAACCAACCCAGTCCCCAGAGTTACATACTAACCAACCCAGTCCTTACAGTTACACACTAACCAACCCAGTCCTTAGAGTTACACACTAACCAACCCAGTCCTTAGAGTTACACACTAACCAACCCCGTTCTTTGAGATACAGTACCCACTAACCAATCCAGTCCTTAGAGATACACACTAACCAACCCAATCCTTAGAGTTCCACACTAACCAACCCAGTCCTTAGAAATACACACTAACCAACCCAGTCCTTAGAGATACATACTAACCAACACATTCCTTAGAGATACACACTAACCAAACCAGTCCTTAGAGATACACACTAACCAACCTAGTCCTTAGAGATACAGTACATACAAACCAACCTAGTCCTTAGAGTTACACACTAAACAACCTAGTCCTTAGAGACACACACTAACCAACCCAGTACTTAGAGATACACACTAACCAACCCAGTCCTTAGAGATACACACTAACCAACGCAGTCCTTAGAGTTACACACTAACCAACCCCGTTCTTTGAGATACAGTACACACTAACCAATCCAGTCCTTAGAGATACACACTAACCAACCCAATCCTTAGAGATACACACTAACAAACCCAGTCCTTAGAGTTACACACTAAACAACCCAGTCCTTAGAGATACATACTAACCAACCCAGTCCTTAGAGATACAGTACATAATAACCAACCCAGTCCTTAGAGATACACACTAACCAAACCAGCCTTAGAGATACAGTACATAATAACCAACCCAGTCCTTAGAGATACACACTAACCATCCCAGTCCTACAATATACATACTAACCAACCCAGTCCTTAGAGATACACACTAACCATCCCAGTCCTAGAATATACATACTAACCAACCCAGTCCTTAGAGATAGATACTAACCCACCCAGTCCTTAGAGATACACACTAACCAACCCAGTCCTTAGAGTCACACACTAACCAACCCAGTCCTTAGAGATACAGTACACACTAACCAACCCAGTCTTTAGAGCTACACATGAACCAACCAAGTCCTTAAAGATACATACTAACCAACCCAGTCCTTAGAGTTACACACTAACCAACCCAGTCCTTGGAGGTACAGTACATACTAACCAACCCAGTCCTTAGAATTAAACACTAACCAACCCAGTCCTTAGAGATACACACAAACCAACCCAATCCTTAGAGTTACACAATAACCAACCATGTCCTTAGAGTTACACACTAACCAACCCAGTCCTTTGAGATACAGTACATACTAACCAACACAGTCCTTCGAGATAAATACTAACCAACCCAGTTCCAAGACATACATACTAACCAACCCAGTCCTAAGAGATACATACTAACCAACCCAGTCCTTAGAGATACACACTAACCAACCCAGTCCTTAGAGATACATACTAACCAATCCGGTCCTTAGAGATACAGTACATACTAACCAACCCAGTCCTTAGAGTTACACACTAACCAACCCAGTCCTAACAGTTACACACTAACCAACCCAGTCCTGAGAGATACACACTAACCAGCCCGTCCTTATAGATACACACTAACCAACCCAGTCCTTAGAGTTACACACTAAACAACCCAGACCTTAGAGATACATACTAACCAACCCAGTCCTTAGAGATACAGTACATACTAACCAACCCAGTCCTAGGAGATACATACTAACCAACCCAGTCCATAGAGATACACACTAACCAACCCCGTCCTTAGAGATACACACTAACCAACCCAGTTTGTTCAGGGTCTGCTCTCATCTTGTCACACTGGTGGTGCAGTTGGACTTCCAAGAGATTACCTTCAACACTCTGCAGCTATTAAACCGCCTGAATAATGTCAAGAGCCTGGCTCACACACACGCGCACACACACAGCGAGGGGTTTACATATTCTTTGATGACTGTGGCTCTGTTTGCTTTAAGTTTCCTTATAATGTGACCTTTTAAAGTTATGAAGTTCCGCCCACCATTTTCTTCTGTTCTCTCTGCCACTGCTCCTTGACCTCCTTCCTCAGTTTGTCCAGCTCGTTCTTCCGTGCGACGAGAGGCTAGAGAACCCCCCACCCACACACACACACACACACACACACACACACACACACACACACACACACACACACACACACACACACACACACACACACACACACACACACACACACACACACACACACACACACACACACACACATAAACACACGCTTCAGTGAGTCAATGCTGTGAATATGGATTATGCAGATCAGAGCAGGACATACTGTAGAAAAGTCACATAGACAGATGTACATACCTGCATGAATTTGTTGGTTTGAAGGGTAGCTGCTGTGTGCAGTAGGAGCTGGCTGTACTCAATATCGTTCTTGAACGCTGACATGTAAATGTCCCGGAATGGCATGAACTCCTTTGATTGGAAGACAACAAAAGTGACTAATCACAATTCAAAGAAGTAGTGCAGATGGTTTAAAATGATTAATTGCTTTGACAGCTGTTATCTTTTGAGATACAATTAACCGGTGAACAAATGCAACTGATATGAGCAGAAAACATATTTCATCATAATCACCTGTTGACTTGCGAGTGTCTTCGCTGATTCTGCCATTTTGGCGTAGCTCTTCGCACACTCGATATCTGCAATCAGACACTCAACGTTACCTTCCTAGCCTGGTTATGTCATAAATGTTCAATACAGCATGATTAAGTAGCTACTGTCTCTGTGTGTAGTATGTAGACATTGAGTGATTAAGTACAGGACAAAAACCACAAATGCCCAGTAACCTATTCATCCAAATAGAGGACCTGATGACAAATGACTAATCACACTACTACACTTTTAGCAAAAAAGGTGCTATCTAGAACCTAAAATGGTTCTCCAGCTGTCCCAATAGGAGAACCTTTTGAAAAACCCCTTTGGTTCCAGGTAGAACACTTTTGGTTCCAGATAGAACCCTTTCCTGAGAGGGTTGTATATGAAACCCAAGAGTTCTACTTGGAACCAAAAAGGGTTCTACCTGGAACCAAAAAGGGTTATTCTATGGGGAAAGCTGAAGAACCTTTGGAAACCATTTTTTCTAAGAGTTTACACTACACTGTGCTTAGGTAAGTTTAGCGTTTACTGTAGTGAAAAAGCATATAATAACCTCATCAGTGTTATATTCAACCCATGCAAGTTTGTCCTACTGTATATCTGGGGCAATATAGAACAGGTGTGAAACTATCTATTATTGTATACAAGTAGGCTAATGCTAGGACAAACTAAGCTAATATACAGCAGCTAACGCCAGGAAAAACAAAGCCAATATGCAGTAGCTAATGCTAGTACAAACTAAGCTAATATACAGTAGCTAATGCTAAGACAAACTATGCTAATATACCTTAACTAATGTTAGGACAAACTAAGCTAATGTACAGTAGCTAATGCTAGGCTAAATCTAAGAAAAAAAACTTCTAGAGCTGAGGCAAAGGGAGTTAAAGATCAGCAAAGACCCCTAACCCCAAAAGATAGTTTGTGTGTATGCATTGATATGTAGGCTATGTGTGCCTTTTTAAAACATTTATGTAGTTCTGTCCTTGAGCTGTTCTTGTCTATTAATGTTCTGTATTATGTAATGTTTCATGTTTTGTGTGGACCCCATGAAGATAGCTGCTGTTTTTGCAATAGCTAATGATGATCCTCATAAAATACCAAATACCAACGGTGACACAGCTTACACCAACCCCCTGTTCTTACGCACAACGCAACTCGAAGTGCCTGGATACAGCCGTTAGCCGTGGTATATTGGCCATATACCACAAACCCCTGAGGTGCCTTATTGCTTTTATAAACTGGTTACCAATGTAATTAAAACAGAAAAATAAATGTTTTGTCATACCCATGGTATACGGAATGATATACCACTGCTTTCAGCCAATCAGCATTGAGGGCTCGAACCACACGGTTTATAATATATAATCTAATAACAGTGTTCTATTTAATTCTGTGCCTCCGACTCACCAATAATGAGATGTTTCTCTGTATTAATCCTATGTGTATTAGAGGTAGTGGTAGGGAGAGACTCACCCATACTGAGTCGTTTGTCCACCCAGGCCAGCAGCTCCTTGGTGTACTTGGACCAGGCCTTGGCGTATAGTAGAGCTGACTCCACCCCGCCTTCACTCCGCTGCAGCGCCACGTCCACACCATCCACCTCCTCCGCCCTCGCCGGCGGCGATGGACCTGTGATGGTAATGGTAACACGCCATGGGTTGGGGAAGAAGAAGTTAGTGGGCCTAGGCCTGAGACCGAGCATTGCTACCTACTGGCTAACGGCTACTGGCAACTAGCTACGGACAAGCCCCTCTCTATCGCATGTGTGAGTATCTATGTGTGACTGTGTGTGTGTGCGTTCGTGAGTGTGTACGAGTGCGCATGACTGTATGTGCACCAGTGTGTGTGTCAGATCTGTCAGAAAGTAAAGTCCATGTTGACCTTGGGTTATGTGTTGGTAATACATTGTAATGCTAAGTAGACTGGACAAGACAGGGATTGCCTCCTCTATGTGTTAATACGACTGAGCTAATAGGTCACTCTGTGTGACAGGAGAGCTTATACAGGCCCCTTAACTATACCAGAGACTACATAGAGACAGACAATATACACACACACACACACACACACACACACACACACACACACACACACACACACACACACACACACACACACACACACACACACACACACACACACACACACACACACACACACACAGATATATACATACACACTACCGTTCAAAAGTTTGGGGTCATTTAGAAATGTCCTCGTTTTTGAAAGAAAAGCTATTTTTTTGCATTAAAATAAAATAAACAAATACAGTGTAGACATTGTTAATGTTGTAAATTACTATTGTAGCTGGAAACAGATTTTTCTTTAAAGGAACATCTACATAGACGTACAGAGGTCCATTATCAGCAACCATCACTCCTGTGTTCCAATGGCACTCCTGTGTTCCAAGTTTATGATTTTAAAAGGCTAATTGATCATTAGAAAATCCTTTTGCAATTATGTTAGCACAGCTGAAAACAGTTGTGCTGATTAAAGAAGCAATACAACTGGCCTTCTTTAGACTAGTTGAGTATCTGGAGCATCAGCATCTGTGCATTTCGATTACAGGCTCAAAATAGCCAGAAACAAAGAACTTTCTTCTTTCTCTTGAAACTTGTCAGTCTAAATCAAATCAAATCAAATCAAATTTTATTTGTCACATACACATGGTTAGCAGATGTTAATATGAGTGTAGCGAAATGCTTGTGCTTCTAGTTCCGACAATGCAGTAATAACCAACAAGTAATCTAACTAACAATTCCAAAACTACTGTCTTATACACAAGTGTAAGGGAATAAAGAATATGTACATAAAGATATATGAATGAGTGATGGTACAGAGCAGCATAGGCAAGATACAGTAGATGGTATCGAGTACAGTATATACATATGAGATAAGTATGTAAACAAAGTAGCATAGTTAAAGTGGCTAGTGCTACATGTATTACATAAAGATGCAGTGGATGATATAGAGTACAGTATATACGTATACATATGAGATGAATAATGTAGGGTATGTAAACATTATATTAGGTAGCATTGTTTAAAGTGGCTAGTGATATATTTTACATCATTTCCCATCAATTCCAATTATTAAAGTGGCTGGAGTTGAGTCAGTGTGTTGGCAGCAGCCACTCAATGTTAGTGGTTGCTGTTTAACAGTCTGATGGCCTTGAGATAGAAGCGGTTTTTCAGTCTCTCGGTCCCAGCTTTGATGCACCTGTACTGACCTCGCCTTTTGGATGATAGCGGGGTGAACAGGCAGACTGGCCAATAAAAATAAAAGATTAATATGGGCAAAAAAACACAGCCACTGGACAGAGGAACTCTGCCAAGTCGCCTCTTCACTGTTGACGCTGAGACTGGTGTTTTGCGGGTACTATTTAATGAAGCAGCCAGTTGAGGACTTGTGAGGCGTCTGTTTCTCAAACTAAACACTCTAAAGTACTTGTCCTCTTGCTCAGTTGTGCACCGGGCCTCCAACTCCTCTTTCTATTCTGGTTAGAGACAGTTTGCTCTGTTCTGTGAGGGGAGTAGTACACAGCGTTGTACGAGATTTTCAGTTTCTTGGCAATTTCTCGCATGGAATAGCCTTAATTTGTCAGAAGAAGAATAGACTGGGAGTTTCAGATGAAAGTTATTTGTTTCCGGTCATTTTGAGACTCTAATCAAACCCACAAATGCTGATGCTCCAGATACTCAACTAGTGTAAAGAAGGCCAGTTTTATTGCTTCTTTAATCAGGACGACAGTTTCCAGCTGTGCTAACAAAATTGCAAAAGGGTTTTCTAATGATCAATTAGCCTGTCAAAATGATAAACTTGGATTAGCTAACACAACGTGCCATTGTAACACAGGGGTGATGGTTGCTGATAATGGGCCTCTGTACGCCTATGTAGATAATCCATTAAAAGTTTCCAGCTACAATAGTCATTTCCAAAATTACAATTAGTATACACTGTATTTCTGATCAATTTTATGTTATTTTAATGGACATAAAATGTGCTTTTCCTTAAAAAAGAAGGACATTTCTAAGTGACCCCAAACCTTTGAACGGTATATATACAGTGCCTTCGGAAAGTATTCAGACCCCAGGACTTTTTCCACATTTTGTTAGGCTCTAGCCTCATTCTAAATGGATTAAATAAAACAATTTCCTCAGCAATCTCCACACAATACCCCATAATGACAAAACAAAAACAGTTTTTTTATTTGCAAATGTTTTACCTTATTTACATAAGTATTCAGACCCTTTGCTATGAGACTCGAAATTGAGCTCAGGTGCATCCTGTTTCCATTTATCATCCTTGAGATGTTTCTACAACTTGATTGGACATGATTTGTAAAGGCACATGCATGTCTATATAAGGTCGTACAGTTAACAGTGCATGTCAGAGCAAAAACCAAGCCTCGAGGTTGAAGGAATTGTTCGTAGAGCTCCGAGACTGCATTGTGTCGAGGCACAGATCTGGGGAAGGGTACCAAAACATTTGAAGGTCCCCAAGAATAGAATGGCCTCCATCATTATTAAATGGAACCTAGAGGTGACCCCCCTGCCAAACTGGGCAATCGAGGGAGAAGGGCCTTGGTCAGGGATGTGACCAAGAACCTAATGATCACGCTGACAGTCCTCTAGAGTTCCTCTGTGGAGATGGGAGAACCTTCCAGAAGGACAACCATCTCTGCAGCACTCCACCAATTAGGCCTTTATGGTAGAATGGCCAGATGGAAGCCACTCCTCAGTAAAAGGCACATGACAGCCATGTTTGCCAAAATGCACCTAAAGACTCTCAGACCATGAGAAACAAGATTCTCTGGTCTGATAAAACCAAGATTGAACTCTTTGACCTGAATGCCAAGCGTCACGTCTGGAGGAAACCTGGCACCGTCCCTACGGTGAAGCATGGTGGTGGCAGAATCATGCTGAGGGGATGTTTTTCAGCGGGAAGGATTGGGAGACTAGTCAGGATTGTGGTAAAGATGAATGAAGCAAAGTACAGAGAGATCCTCGATGAAAACCTGCTCTAGAGTGCTCAGGACCTCAGACTGGGGTGAAGGTTTACCTTCCAACAGGACAATGACCCTAAGCACACAGCCAAGACAACGCAGGACTGGCTTCGGGACAAGTCTCTGAATGTCCTTGAGTGGCCCAGCCAGAGCCCGGACTTGAACATGATTGAACATCTCTGGAGAGACCTGAAAATAGCTGTGCAGCAACGCTCCCCATCAAACTTCGACAGGGCTAGAGAGTATCTGCAGAGAAGAATGGGAGAAACTCTACAGATATAGGTGTGCCAAGCTTGTAGCGTCATACCCAAGAAGACTCAAGGCAGTATTCACTACCAAAGGTGCTTCAACAAAGTACTGAGTAAAGGGGCTAAATACTTATGTACATGTGATATTTCAGTATTACATTTTTTATAAATTTGCAAAAATGTCTAAAACCTTGTTTTTGCTTTTTCATTATGGGGTATTGTATGTAGATTCATGAGGGGAAAAATGTAATCAATTTTTGAATAATGCTGTAACGAAACAAAATGTGGAAAAAGTGAAGGGGTCTGAATACTTTCTGAAGGCACAGTATTAGAGTGAGAATATAAATATGTAGTGTGTACAGACAATATAATTAGGAAGATAAAATGGTATGTCCAGTAGTAGGTATATTACGATGAGCTATTCACGGTGGTTCCGTGTTTCTAGCCACCCAGCTTTGTAACAGAGGGAAAGTAGTTTGTTGAGTACACAGAGTGACGTAACACAGATTGACAGATGGAGCTGTATTAAGATGAGAGTGGAGAAGGCACTTTCGCTGAACAAACTCTTCTAGAGCCATCCCACTGGGCACAGACGTTGAGTTGCACCCACTTTTGCCCTCAGAACAGACTCAATTCGTATGGGCAATGACTCTACAAGGTGTCGAAAGTGTTCCACAACCCATGTTGACTCCAATGCTCCCCACAGTTCTTTGGGTGTACTGTCACCCCAAGTGACATATTTCCTATCAACACATTGAGACCTAATCATCTATAGTTATTTTTAGGGGGCTTTCAATTGTTGTTTTTGATGACATTTAGTTTTTATTGCTTATATCTGACATTTTTGAGCCACGGATTTGCAGATTGACTGACTGGATAACAATGTTTGACTTGGCTAATTAGATTTGTTTAAAAAATGCATCTGAGCACAGTACCGTCTTTTCTTGTTTCACCTGGCTACCAATTCCAGCTGTTTTGAGAACATCATTTGAGGAATCGCCTGAAGCGTGAAAGGAACGGGAGACAGAGGAATACAGCAGTGCTGAGAAAGAGGGCTCGTAATGAGGACGACTGGCTACTATTCTGAACTTTGCGTGGTGAACTTTCTGGAGCCCACAGCTGCTGAGGAATCCCCCAAGTGGGTTCTACACAGAGAGGAAGAGGAGAAGTTCTGTAGCTATAAGACTATAAGGCTGGTTCCCAGACTTGTCCTCTACAAGATCATCAGCAGAATCCATCCCCATCATCTACCATCCTCTGACCAGCTCCCTTCACTCAAGCCATAAACTGACCCTTTCCATCCAGGATGCAGCTTTCAAAGACTTGGCCTCTATTGGTTGACCTGTCATGGTATTTTGCTTGTTTGTTTTCTTGCTCTTGAAGTGCTTTCAGATTCTATGAAAAGCGCTATAGAAATGTAATTCATTATTATTATTTTTCATTCAAAAATCCACAAAGACAGGGCTGGTTTATGTCGATATGTAATGTTTTTATAAGGGAGAGCCAAGCCAAGCTGTCATAGAGTACATCGTAAATTCAGAAGTGCTATCAGTTGTTAAGTGGATGGAGTAGTAAGGTGTCATGGTGGTTGTTGTGCGTGTTACCTGACGGATCATCTTTCTCTGGACCGGATACTGCAGATTCCACGGAAAGGTTCTCAAACGACTGGGAATGAGACAGATAGACAGAACGGTTTCACAATGATGAGTAAGGAACCAGATGGTACATGACATTACAGAAAGACCATGGCTAGTGAGCATTTTAATTTCCCTTTGTGTTATCGTTAAAAGCTACAAACTACATCAACACCCTGTCATGCTGTGATTAATCACTGGAAGGTATTTCAGGAGTACCCTCCACTTCAAACAGGAAACAATCTCTCAGCCCCATCATACAGTGTTATGTTGTTGTTTCCTGAGAGCACCACACCCTTCGACCTCTCCATCCTGGGTATCTTTAGACAGTCAATCACCTGAGTTTACTGTAAATACATACATAATGTCCAGACAGACAGTTGTGTATGTATCTTTTGTGTGTTTGTCTTACCCTGCTTCTCCGAGTCAGGGGCAGCCCCAACGCTGATCCATTCTCTACATCTCCCATAAGGAAGTCAGACACTCTGAAAGAGGAACACACAACAACAATGAAAGGCATGGAAATAACCCCTAGGCACTGGTCTGGGGTCAGATGTGTTGTGTTTGAACAATGGTAAGTGTATGGATTGGGGTAGGGCAAATCTCGTCCTAGATCGGTGGTTGTGTGGGCAACTTCCCCTGAAGTGTTGGCAACACTTTAAGAGTCAACAACACAAGCAGCCATTATGCAAGGAAACACAGACTGAAGGTTGAGAATATTACATTATCTAGAGATGTAAGACAAGGATACCCTGTACCTATTTAAATATAGTTGGTTTGTGTCACCATAAAGAGTCAGAAACACTAGTTATTGCAATCGCTATTACAACGTTGTACTTACACATTGCCAAAGGTGAATGCCAATGTGTCGATGGAAGTGTATATCTCTCCGAAAAGCTTCTGCTTGTTCTCCTCGTTCACCTCCTTGAAGTTAACACCTGTCAAAACGGATGAAGCAAGTTAGGCTAAACTGTGAAAACAAATAACTGGGACAACCTATACCTATTCAGAACTGAAGACAAGATGCACTGTAATGTCAAAACATATAACCTACATGAACATGAGACTAATCATTATCCGAATATGTTGCTATACAGGTTGAGAGCCTACATAACATGAGGTAGTGATGAGTGTTGTGAAATAGTCCGTCTCTATCACCATATATCCCCAAAACACTTAATCAGAATAGTTAGGCCTGAAAGGACTAAAACAGTAGAGATTTGACTGAAAAATAAGAAATTTCACTAAAACAGTGGAGATTTGACTGAAACAGTACAGATTTGACTGAAAAAGTAGAAATTTCTGAAACCGTAGAGATTTGACTGAAACAGAAGAGATTTGACTGAAACAGTAGATATTTGACTGATACAGCAGAGATTTGACTGAAACAGCAGAGATTTGAGATTTGACTGAAACAGCAGAGATTTGAGATTTGACTGAAACCGTAGAGATTTGACTGAAACAGTAGAGATTTGACTGAAACCGTAGAGATTTGACTGAAACCGTAGAGATTTGACTGAAACAGTAGAGATTTGACAGAAAAAGCAGAGTTTTGACTGAAACAGTACTGATTTGAATTGTAATCTGGAAGGACACACTGTTTCCTGCCTTAAGTCTAAACAAAGTGATGACTGAAAAAGAGAAGGGAAAAACACCAATGTAAATAGGTCTATAATCAGTCTCCACAATAAACTTCCTGTCTCACTCGGGAGGAGAGAAAATAAACCAGAATAGGAGCTCAACAGGCAGCACCAGCAGCCCAAGCCACATCTGAAATGGCACCCTATTCACTATATATTGCACTACTTTGGACCAGAGCGGTATGGTAGATCCCTGTGGACCCTGGTAAAAAGTAGTGCACTATAGGAGAATAGGGTTCCATTTGGGTCGCAACACCAGTGACGCCATTCCCTGAGGCCATTCCCCTAGTGTCGATGTTCTCTCCGCCTAACAATAGAGATGTCTGGAGATCAGGAGGGGAGCAGGAGATCAAGAGAATGGTTCAAGGAAAAAGGATTGCAGAAAGCACTTTTTCTTCTTCTTACCAGAAAGTTCTTTGAGTTGTCTTCTTTTACATGAGATATATTAGAATGCTCTAATTAAACGATCGGTTGTCCAGGTTGAAGGTTCTCTAGTTAGTTGAGCCCCATGGAGACTTAGTTCCAAACAGTTCAAACAACACTTAGCAGCACAAGAACCACAAACAGTTTCCATTCTAGAATCCTCTTCGTCATACAGGAAATAGGTAAGCAAGCGACAAAGGAACTAGGAGACTCAAAGAGAGAGAGAGAGAGAGAGAGACCAGCAGCTCTCTATGCTCTTACAGTGCAGGCTTCCTGTCTCTATAGAACAAGAGGAACTTTACCGTAAAACACACACACACACATGCCAGCCACCACTTACCCACGACCAGGCTTGCCCTCCAGAGGCTGAACCCTTTTTAGCATTCAGTCTGTGTGTATGATGTGGTCCGCAGTCGGGTGGTTGTTGTAGCACCAAACTCCTTCTACCCAAGCTGCTCTCAAGGACTTCTCTCTCTTCTCTGTTGGTCTTCCTGGCTGTATGGTGCAACCACTCTTTGACCGTAGAGCCACTCCTTACTCAGTAGGTCCTTCGTGGTTCAGTGGTTCCAAAGGGGGATCTGCCTCTAGTGGTCAAGCTGATCTACAGCCCTTTTAATGCACTAAAGCTTTCTCCAACTGCCACAGGGGAAATGGCCGCACAAGTCTCTTCCTTTATCTCCATTTGTGTCACCTAATAAGGCATTTCTTTCCAGGGAATGTCTCCATAAGTTCCAGAAGCTCTTATGAGAGGTAGAACCCTTTCAGACGAGACAGCAGAGTTAGTGGTGCAAGTTAGTTTGGGTCCCGGGAGAGTCTGTCTGTGAACGCAGCTAGCTAGCTACCTCTGCCTAGAACGCTATCGCTGCGTCTCTCTGGCCTTTACGTCCTCTCCTACCCCCTCCTCCCCTCCCCACAACACAGGACATCCTGAAGCTCACTAGAACACAATGCCAGCACTCGCTCCGGCCAACCACAGTCCAAACGTGGATGTTACATCATCAGGCAAAAACGGCATTGTTTTCACTGGGAAAGCACATGACTGACTCCTGAACGAACACTAATAAATTCCACCTCTGAGTCTACTGCAGGGGGAAGCCTGCTGACAAAACAGATATTGATGGAAGCAAACATACATGACTTAGCCAGGACCATAGGAGGAAGGCCATTGGGGGCCATGGTGGCATCAGGCCATAGGGGCCATGAGGCCATTGGGACCATCAGGCCACGGTGCCTTTAGGTCATTGGGGGCCATCGGGCCATAGGGGCCATCATGGTAATGTTGATGCCTCAATGACCCACATGCATAATGTGACTGAGTAATGGTTGAAAAATTCCAGCAACATCCCCAAATGACACAGTTTTCCAGAAATCTTGGTTGGAGGGTTCCGGTTTTCCTGTTTGTACCCTCTTTTTTTCCATTTTTTTTCACCTTTATTTAACCAGGTAGGCTATTTACCAGGTAGGCTATTTACAACTGCGACCTGGCCAAGATAAAGCAAAGCAGTGCGACACAAACAACAACACAGACTTACACATGAAATAAACAAACATACAGTCAAAAATACAATAGGAAAAAAAGTCAAATGAGGTAAGATAAGGGAGGTAAGGAAATAAATAGGCCACAGTGGCGAAATAATTACAATTTAGCAATTAAACACTGGAGTGATAGACGTGCAGAAGATGAATGTGCAAGTAGAGATACTGGAGTGCAAAAGAGCAAAAAATAATAATAACAGTATGGGGATGAGGTAGTTGGATGGGCTAGTTACAGATGGGCTATGTACAGGTGCAGTGATCTGTGAGCTGCTCTGACAGCTGGTACTAAGTTAGTGAGGGAGATATGAGTCTCCAGCTTCGGTGATTTTTGCAATTTGTTCCAGTCATTGGCAGCAGAGAACTGGAAGGAAAGGAGGAATTGCATTTAGTTTCACTTGCATTTAAGAGCAGTTGGGGGGCACGGAAGGAGAGTTGTATGGCATTGAAGCTCATCTGGAGGTTAGTTAACACAGTGTCTAAAGAAGGGTCAGAGGTATACAAAATGGTGTCGTCTGCGTAGAGGTGGATCAGAGAATCACCAGCAGCAAAAGCGACATCATTGATGTATACAGAGAAAAGTGTCGGCCTGAGAATTGAACCCTGTGGCACCCCATAGAAACTGCCAGAGGTCCGGACAACAGGCCTTCTGATTTGACACACTGAACTCTGTCTGAGAAGTAGTTGGTGAACCAGGCAAGGCATTCTGGGATCCTACATTTTGGGAAAGTTACTGGAACTTTGCAACCATACACTGTAACAATGTAGGGAGGGGAAACAACCACATCTCTTCATTCAGGAATGGTGTTCATCACATACCATTTTGGTGTCCTTCTCAGATACCTTGGCTTAGCTAATTGGGTGATACACCACCTACAGAAAAAGTATTTTAATTTGCTCATTGTATAAAGATCTTTGTTAGACTATGTGTAGGATATCTTGCTTATCTTGAGATAGATAGATACCCTTTTCTCTCCCTCTCTCTTTCCTCCTGGTGTGTGTCTCCTCTCCCTGGACAGAGACCAGTGTTGTGAAAGTCATAGCCCCACTATGAGAGCATGAATTAGGCCAGGCATGAGCGAATGGGGCCTGTTCCTGATCCACTGAGCCAGTATGGCGGGCAGAGACATACACACAAACACGCACACACCCACCTACGCACCCCCACACACACACACACACACACACACACACACACACACACACACACACACACACACACACACACACACACACACACACACACACACACACACACACACACACACACACACAGAGAGAGAGAGAGAGAGAGAGAGAGATACAGACCCCTGTTATCTACCCCCTAGGCACAGGGTCTCAGCACAGCCACACGCCTGGATATTCCACTTTCTCTTATTTGAATCTACCTGAATTGATTACTTCAGTCTTACATTACCTGGGGACCAGGCCAGGTGTGTGTGTGTGAGTGTGTGTGAAGTGACTGATGTTGACAAAGAAGGAAGGATGCCAATGAGTATGTGTATAGCCTGTTGAGCCTCGTTGTGTGAGGGTCTAGTACAGAGGACACATATTCTGGCCCTCTAGTGGTGAGAAAGGTTATTGGGGTGAGGTATGGAATTAAGAATGAAGGAACAACAGGTTAGTTTATTGGGAGTGTACTGGGGCTTGTACCTTAAGCACATGGCATTTTGATTCAGCAGTGATACTGCTGTTCTGTTCCTATATACACAAAGCACTGTTAATATTAAACTGCTCCCAAGAGAAAGCCCCACAGCCTTGAAACCAGATTAGCCATTAGTAGCATCACATGACTATTGGCTAGCTAGCCACAGCAGACTCTATGTGAAGTCTTTCCAACTGTCACAGTAGAGCATGCAGATCGACAGCAGCCAGCACTAATGCTCACCCTGTCTCTGTCTCTGTCTCTGTCTCTGTCCAAGCCGCCATACAATAGCTTCCTTCAGTTCTGCTTGAAATGCACCCAGGCTGCATACCGTAGTGTAAGCCAATACTTGGAATCGACTTTGGTTCAATCACTTTTTATTCATTTGGTAGAATGCATTTAGAGAGGAAGGAAGGATAGGTATTTACATCACTACCACACACACAAACACCTCCCCAGCTTTTGTTCCAGGTCAGTGTGTCACCGTACTTCGTTAACATAGAGCATTGCCAAAAGTATGCTGTCAAACCAGGGCCAGGCTGCTATGCAATTCCAATTGAGCAGAGGTATACTCCACTCAGAGATTCTTGTGCGCGGGCCAAGTGAAGAATTGCCCTCCATGGCTGATCATAATCTCGAGGAGAGGAGATAAATGGGATTCCTGAGCCCTATTCCCTCAGGACAGCAACACAAAGCACAAAGACTTCAGTCTTTGAGTCAAACACACTCCTCTCCCTCCTCCCACTGGATTCAATAGGAATTCAAATTTAAACATTCAAATAATACATGGTCTGTATTTTTCAGTCAGGGGTTTGAATACATACTGTGTGTGTTATTTGAGCGAAGTTCTGATATTTAGAGTGAATTCATCTTCAAAGGTTTGCTGCAAATACATCTTCTAGTTTTGCTAAACAGACAAACATGCTGGCCCTGTAATGCTTAAGCACAAACCTTCTTCCAGACCTAATCTAGCCAAATGGGGCCTGGAGGAGGTACAGTACGGGGGAGGTACAGTAGGGAGGCAAGGACTGTGAGCCATTAGGGCGGGAGACAGGGAGGCAAGGAGTCAGGGAGGCAGGAAGACAAGGAGGCAGGGAGACAGGGAGACAAGGAGGCAGGGAGACAGGAAGACAAGGAGGCAGGGAGACAGGAAGACAAGGAGGCAGGAAGACAAGGAGGCAGGGAGACAGGAAGACAAGGAGGCAGGGAAACAGGGTGGCATGGAGACAGGGAGGCAGGGAGACAAGGAGTCAGGGAGACAGGAAGACAGGGAGGCAGGGAGGCAGGAAGACAAGGAGGCAGGGAGACAGGAAGACAAGGAGGCAGGAAGACAAGGTGTCAGGGAGGCAGGAAGACAAGGAGGCAGGGAGGCAGGAAGACAAGGAGGCAGGGAGACAGGAAGACAAGGAGGCAGGAAGACAAGGAGGCAGGGAGACAGGAAGACAAGGAGGCAGGGAGGCAGGAAGATAAGGAGGCAGGGAGACAGGAAGACAAGGAGGCAGGGAGACAGGGAGGCAGGGAGACAGGGAGGCAGAGAGACAGGAAGACAAGGAATCAGGGAGACAGGATGGCAGGGAGAAAGGGAGGCAGGGAGACAAGGAGGCAGGAAGACAGGGAGGCAGGAAGAAAATGAGTCAAGGAGACAGGGTGGCAGGGAGAGAAAGAGACAGAGAGACAGAGAGTCAGGGTGTGTTTGAGACATGTCTCTATGCTCTAGGGAGTGCTGCTCACCTTTGACCTGTGCGATGACGGTGCCTGCAGCACTGAGGATGTCCACAGAGTTGAGGGTCTGGTGTTTGCTGATGACGGCCTTCAACACGCGCAGCAGCTCCCCCAGACGCTCATGGACTACCTGGTGAAGACAGTCCTGGTGCTCTGGAGGACAAACAGACACAAAGACAAGACTGTTAGAGAACCATCTCAGTAACACAATGGCTACAGTGTTTGTTCATATTCATATACTGTATAAGGCACATTTTATCTGGAGGGAAAAGACACAAAGACACAACTGTAAAGAGAACCATCTCTTCAACATGTAAGTGAGTCCCACTCAGAACAGCCTCATTTCGTCAGGGCATGGACTCTGCAAGGTGTCAAAAGCGTCCCACAGGGACGCTGGCCCATGTTGACTCCGATGCTTCCCACAGTTGTGTCAAGTTGGCTGGATGTCCTTTGGGTGTTGGACCATTCTTGATGCACATGGGCATCTGTTCGACATGAGAAACCCAGCAGCATTGCCTTTCTTGACACAAATTGGTGTGCCTGGCACCTGCTACCATATCCTGTTCAAAGGCACTTCAATCTTTGGTCTTGCCCATTCACCCTGTGAATGGCACACATACACAATCCATGTATCAATTGTCTCAAGCCTTAAAAATACACTGATTCAAGTGGATTTAACAGGTTAAATCAATAAGGGATCATAGCTTTCACCTGGTCAGTCTGTCATGGAGAAAGCAGGTGTTCTTAATGTTTTGTACACTCAGTGTACAGTAAGTGTTTACAACGTATGTTAAGGACTTCTGAGTTACACATTTCAATATAAAGAGGAGACACCAGTCAAGCAATTCCACCTCGGTGTTAATTCACATTAGTCAGACATGCGGGTCTAACACTAGGTGTTAACCATCGAGAGAAAGAGGCCTTAGCAGACTCAGGTGTGACGGTAAATGTGACTACCTGATAACTAATGCATAACTAAACATGACCTGTAGTGGTCTTCCTGTAGTTAGTGTAGTATTTATCTGTAGTGTTGACACATCCATAATAAAACAGACCATTACTAATGCGTCAGTAACTACAGTGCTGCCTGGCTCTACAGATGGTAACATCAGGAGCACTTTGGTATTCAACCAGCCTGTTAATGTATACACCACATAGTTAGAGGGTGAGCTCATCAGAAAGCAGCTGAATGGGAGGACAGAAAGGACTAATCTAACAGTCTCCAGATGCTTTTTACGACTCCCTTGAATCTGTGATCCACCACCGCAGGCGAGTGAGTGTGGCAGTGCCACCACTGACACAGCCTCGCAGTATCCACCGAGGACTGTTTTTCCCAGAGCCCGGTGAAACTGAGAGCCACAGAGCGGGTCAGAGTCAAAACACACACACACACACATACACTCGCAGGCCTGTCAAAGCCACATTTGTGCTGACGGTCGCCCCTGGATTACCCCGCGTATGGAAAAGGGGATCAGGGAGACTTTAGCCGTCTCCCCCTTTTTCTTTTATTCATTCCCCCTCTTTTTTTGGAGCGGGACAAAAAGGGCCGGCGGTGGAACTAATGTTTCTGGGTGGATGTGGCTGCCATCGCCATGACAATGCCAGCTGTCCTCCAACCAGGAAATACAGCCAGCTGACCAGTAGGTGACTGTCGGACTGCTTCATATGGACCAACAGTAAATGTCAACAAGCGACTGCTCCATAATAGAACCACAGGGAACAAGTTACTGTAACAACCACTAACAACATCCACTAGCCCAACAAGTGACCTCATTATTAAGCCAAAACAACAAGTGAACCAACCCTAGATCAATGTTCTTTATCGGATGATGTCAATAAACATCTGACCGAATACGAGAGAGAACAGAACCCTTCATTGGCTCAACAGTAACAGATTCAACAGATTCTACAAAATCAACTGATTGTATATTGTAAAACTCCCGGCAGCATCTCTGCTCTGCCAACAGTCTCTCTACAGGATGTCTGGAGTCTTCCCCAGCTCCATGGTAACCATACCTAGTTTCATGGCAACCGCCTCCATCCATCTTCTTTGGATGTCAAACTACAGCTACTTCCTGTGTCTGGAGAACCTGGTGCTTTCTCTTAATTTTGTTTCAGCCTGGCTTCTGCCATGTTTCAGCCTGGCTTCTGCTGTTTAAGCCCTTCCATATTTCAGCCTGGCTTCTGTCATGCTTCAGCCTGGCTTCTGCCATGTTTCAGCCTGGCTCCTGACATTTTTTTGCCTGGCCCCTGCCATGTTTCAGCCTGATTTCAGCCTGGCTCCTGCCATGTTTCAGCCTGATTTCAGCCTAGCTTCTGCCATGTTTTGGGCTCCCGAGTGGCACAGAGGCCTAAGACACTGCATCTCAGTACTAGAGCTGTCACTACAGACCCTGGTTCGTTTCCAGGCTGTATCACAACCCGGCCGTGATTGGGAATCCCATAGGACGGCGCACAATTGGCCCAGTGTCTTCCGGATTAGGGTTTGGCTGGGGTTAACCGTCATTGTAAATAAGGATTTGTTTTTAACTGACTTGCCTTGTTAAATAAAGATTAAATAAAATAAATGTTTGAGCCTGGCTCCTGTGAGGAAGAGCCTCGTAGTGTGCCTCCGGCCCCCATAATGCACAACACTGAGCCCCATTATCCAGCAGGCTGTAACTGCATTAGGGAGTGGATGTAAGGTGGGGGTACTTCCTAAACAGGTCTACTTTATCTCTGTCTATGGAGATTAAGATGTTGTTCTGTGTGTCTACAGGTTTAATAAAGACTATTTGGTCTGATGGGTATGTTGGGACAAGATCATAATGAAACAAGAATGTAATGCAAAAAGGATGTAGCTGAGTGATTCATAAAATCCCAACTTCCTACTCTGTTGGGGTGTTCCCCTCGAAGGAGCACATTCAGCAGAGTGCAGCTGCTCACCACAGGCTGTCTGTCTCTCTCTCTCTCTCTCTCTCTCTCTCTCTCTCTCTCTCTCTCCCAACCTATCACTTTTTTTGTCTCCCGCTCCTCTCTATTTCTCTCTCTTTCTGTCTGTGTTATTTTGCTTCACAGACCTGCAGTACCGTCTTTCCCAAGCTAGTGTGTGATTGGGTCCTCACCCATTAGATTGGAAAAGACTGAAAACCCAGCCAGAACACAATGATCAGGTGTGTCCAATGATTTATATATATACTACATGACTGACTGAACTACCATTGTAAAACAAATATTTTGGAAGCTATATAAATGCATTCAACAATGTCTACGTCTTTGAATTTGCCAGGTTTATTATATCACACACACACCTTAATGCATACTTTTAAATTATACAATATGAGCTAAATGTACAAAATGTTAAAGTCATTTTTTTTTAAATGTTACTGTCCCCACTACAACAACACAACACTTAAATACATTTCATTTAATACATTTAACATTCCTTTGAAGGACTGCTTCTTTTGGGGAAGTGCCAATATGGCTAACCAGTAGCTTCAAAGCCTCTCATTTGCCAATAAATAGCATCAGCAATCAGGGGTTTATATACTGTACATCATTGGGTGGGTCATGGTTGCCAGCCGCCCCAAACCTCCAGGTCTTTATTGGCAAGGGGTTAGATTAGACCCCTATTTAAAGACAATACACTTTGAATGACAATGACCACACAATGGCCTGAACCGTTTGTCAACACATACAGTACATTATGGCCCATTCACATAGACACAGAGTAACAGAATCCTCCAAGGTCTGGAGGTGGTGCAGATTAAAAAGCCTGAATGCCCCATGAGACAGAGGCTCTTACATTTACATTTACATTTAAGTCATTTAGCAGACGCTCTTATCCAGAGCGACTTCCTTCTGCAGGTGCAGGATGGCGGGCACCTCATAATGGCTGTTGCTTGGTCTTTACGTCCAGGCCATCCTGTGTGGAGCTACTAGAAGGACATTGTGTTTAGTCCACTGGCCCAGCAGGACACAGGATGATGTACAGAGGCTGGTGGTTTAACCCTGTGCCTCCCTGTTAGAGAGGAGCACAATGGGACAGAACCCTGTTCCCACCAGGGACCCCAAGGCCTGGCAGGGACCTCCAGCTATCCACACTTCTCCCCAGCATAGCGGGTGTAGACCCCTGTCTGTTGCAGCCACAGGCCCGGGAGATTTATTTCACAATGGATGAGAGGGACAGTTTCACCATGAAAACAACCCTCACTCAGAGTACTGGGAACGAGAAGAGCCTTTTTGTTTTACTTACTGTGCAAAAGTTTTAGAGCAAAACAATTATGAGATTTGGTAAAATAAAAAACAAATGAATAGTATGCTAACTGCCAGGAAAGGAGCATTTTTTTCACAATGCAGGAAAACCATCAGTTTGCTGAGAAGAGTCTGTTTGAGTGGGAAAAGCTTTCCTTTTGTCTCAGAGGCCATTTGCAAACAGTGGGGCCTGTCTGCTTGAGGGCCTGCCTGCCACATGAAGCATTTTTTGGAACAATAAATCACAACGCCAGGCTTTTCACTTTTCACAGGAGGAAAGAGGGAGAGGAGGAGGAGGGGTGCTGGGGTGAGGAGGGGTGCTGGGGTAAGGAGGGAGGGAGGGTCGGAGGGAGGAAGCGAGGTTGTTTGGTCGGTGGTGGTACCCTCCCCTGGGTTTTGTCCCAAACATGCCCCTTTAAACCCACATCCAAGCTTAGCCAGGTTATGAGAGAACAGAGAGAGACATTCCCGGGAACGCTCTGTTGGGAATAGAAGCTATAGGGATCAGTCTCCCATTCCAATGAAGAGGCCAAGGGAGCGAGAGGAGAGGGCTTGCCAGAACCACATCGCCACATTTTTACTTCATTAGCGTCATGGAAACCACTGCATTCCAGCCTGGCTGTGTCTCTTGTTAGGAAGTGGGGCGAGCGCAAGGGGTGAGGGGGGATCCATAATAAAAACATTGTTGGATCATTCACCATCGAGATGACACCTCAATACGAAAACATTCAAAGCCCCTCCGACTCTATAGGCAGCTATCTAATGAGTTAGGCATTCAAATAGGCATTTCTTTCGCCAACAGAGGTCATGTCGCTCAAAAGGCCTGAGTGATCCTATGTGTGGATCTACCATGCACTAGGCTCCACATAACAGATTCCTCAATATAATGGTGACGCAACTGAAATAGTAACTTCTCATAGACCAGGGACACCCTTGTCTTTTGAAAGAATAAAAAATATCTAATTTGATATGTTAAAATGTCCCACTCTCTTATCCATTTAAAAAATATATATATATTTCACCTTTATTTATCCAGGTAGGCAAGTTGAGAACAAGTTCTCATTTACAATTGCGACCTGGCCAAGATAAAGCAAAGCAGTTCGACACATACAACAACCCACATGGAGTAAAACAAACACACAAATACAGTCAAAAATGCAGTTGAAAAATAAGTCTATGTGAGCAAATGAGGTGAGCAAATGAGGTGAGATAAGGGAGGTAAA
The DNA here is from genome assembly GCF_036934945.1 of Oncorhynchus masou masou. NCBI lineage: Eukaryota > Metazoa > Chordata > Actinopteri > Salmoniformes > Salmonidae > Oncorhynchus > Oncorhynchus masou. Next base: position 48,200,606 of record NC_088241.1, on the reverse strand, counting down.
GGCCAAAAAAAAAGATTTTAAAAAGGCCATGGTGGCGAAGTAAATACAATATAGCAAGTATGTGTCTGGAAAAAAATGTGATGCCTTAATGCTTTTGAAAAAATAATATTTGTTCATGGAGTGACAGAAGGAAATATTCTCAGCAACAAAAAAACAACTGATTTTCATGATCCTTAGCACAAATGTCATCATGTCATGATCCTCTCTTGTAACACCTAACTGTCAATGGCCTCCAATGGTTGGATCTATCCGATATGACTTGGCAAAATTCCCTTTCCTGTGACTCTAGATATGCTCAGTCATGCATGATGAAAATCATGGGAGCAACGTATTATTTATGCTTCAAAACATTTGAGAAGACAGAGGGGGCTTCACGGTACAAAGCAAGTGTGAAATCACTAAACATGTCACAACTGGGTTCAGAGGGGGCCTGATTAAACACATAGGCTAACATAGCTTTGGGAGAGTTAGCACTAGCTGGGCTAAATACGGTGCTGGGTCTGGACACCCTGTGTTAGCCATGACTAACGTCAATCACACAACCAATCTCAGTGTGGCCCATTGAGTCAACCTACAGCTGGACATTCTTGTGACTCCCCCCCTCAAATAATCAGCTAGGGCTTTGGTAGGATGGCTTTGGTAGGAGAGTTTATGTAGGAGGGCTTAGGTAGGAGGGTTGTCAAAGAAGTGCATTACCGTAATCAGTTATAGTCTACTGACAGTAGGACTTGAGAGCTTTAGAGGACTGATCAATGCATGACTTATCATCTCCATTTTTCAAGATGGTGTCATCCCAATACTTTCGAGTGATTCTCACAGAAAAAAAACAACAACATATTTTACACTTACATTATAAAATGTCTGCTAAACGTTATATGTTAGACCTACACCGAAGTGTAGCTGAGCTCATTGCCAAAAGCTGCTAAAACTCATGGTGATTTAAAAGCCAAGGCTCGCTGTGTAGGACGTTCCACGGCAGTAACTCTGTGAACGTTAACTAACAGGCAGGCTCCTCCTAATAAACAAAATCAACTATTGTGTCCAAACTTTAAAGGGCAGAAAATAACAGGCCTGCTTAACTTTTAACAGACACTGTAGGCCTTTTATAAGAGGCACCCCAGCAGGTGGACCAGTCCAGCGGCCAGAGTAGTGTGAGGCAGACAAATCCTGGTTTCAAATAGTATTTGTTAATTATCTGCACTTAACTGAGCTTGACTGGTGCAACCAAACCAACGGAATAATTCCAAAATATGACATTACCATAGCGAAAATCCAAACCATCATGAAGGCACATTCCCTCACATGACGAGGAAATGCCCAGCAGTTAAATGCTTCTGGGACACAGTTACAAAGTTACAAAGTGCATGAATGTAAATACTCCATCCTTTGCATCTACTATATTACTTAATGATGATAGCTCCTTGAATCTGTCAAAAGAATCAGAAACGATTACTGCTGGCAGGCAGTACTGCAATCACCTCACTCTTTCCCAATTTGCCAGTGGATACAGTTATAACATTAGAATTATTGACAGTGAGAATGAATGGCGCTAGTCAAGGAACATTTGAGGCCTGGAGAACACATTTGACTCTGTAAAGAATCATCTAATCTGAAGCTCAACACAAACACATAAACAATCTATAAAGCACAGCCATACAAAAAAAGGATATACTGTATATACAGTACATTAAAAAGTTTGGACACATACTCATTCAAGGGTTTTTCTATATTTTTACTATTTTCTACATTGTAGAATATAGTGAAGACATCAAAACTATGAAACAACACATATGGAATCATGAAGTAACCAACAAAATATATTTTATATTTGAAATCTTAGTAGCCACCCTTTTCCTTGATGACAGCTTTGTACACTATTGGCATTCTCTCAACCAGCTTCATGAAGTAGTCACCTAGAATGCATACCAATTAACAGGTGTGCCTTGCTAAAAGTTAATTTGTGGAATTTATTTTCTTCTTTTGATGTGTTTGAGCCAATCAGTTGCGTTGTGACAAGGTAGGTTTGGTGCACAAAAGATAACCCTATTTGGTAAAAGATCAAGTCCATATTATGGCAAGAACAGCTCAAATAAACAAAGAGAAATGACAGTCCATCATTACTTTAAGACATGAAGGTCAGGCAATAAGAACTTTGAAAGTTTCTTCAAGTGCATTCGCAGAAAACATCAAGCGCTATGATGAAACTCATGAGGAAAGGAAGACCCATAGTTACCACTGCTGCAGAGGATAAGTTCATTATCAGCCTCAGCAATTGCAGCCCAAATAAATGCTTCACAGAATTCAAGTAACAGACACATCTCAACATCAACTGTTCAGACGGGACTGCATGAATCAGGCTTTCATGGTCGAATTACTGCAATGAAACCACTACTAAAGGACACCAATAATAAGAAGAGACTTGCTTGGACCAAGAAACACGAGCAATGGACATTAGACCGGTGGAAATGTGTCCTTTGGTCTGATGAGTCCAAATTTGAGATTTTTGGTTCCAACTGCTGTGTCTTTGTGAGAGGCAGAATAGGTGAACGGATGATCTCTGCATGTGTGGTTCCCACCGTGAAGCATGGAGGGGAGGTGTGATGGTGTGGGGGTGCTTTGCTGGTGACACTATCTGTGATTTAGTTGGAAATCAAGGTACACTCAACCCAATTGAGGTGGTTAGGGTGAAGGAAAAGCAGACAACAAGTGTTCAGCATATGTGGGAACTCCTTCAAGACTGTTGGAAAAGCATTCCAGGTGAAGCTGGTTGAGAGAATGCAAAGTGTGCAAAGCTGTCATCAAGGCAAAGAATGGCTACTTAGAAGAATTTAACATCTAAAATATATTTTGATTTGGTTATCACGTTTTTGGTTACTAGTATTACATGATTCCATATGTGTTATTTCATAGTTGTGATGTCCTCACTATTATTATACAATGTAGAAAATAGTAAACAAAATAAAGAAAAACCCTTGAATGAGTAGGTGTGTCCAAACTTTTGACTGGTAATGCATATATATTCAGTATATGTACCTACTTTCCAAATCTCTCAGATTTGGTCCTGCCGTACATACCAACACGTACGCTACGGTCACAAGACGGAGGCCTCCTAATTGTCCCTAGAATTTCTAAGCAAACAGCTGGAGGCAGGGCTTTCTCCTATAGAGCTCCATTTTTATGGAATGGTCTGCCTACCCATGTCAGAGACGCAAACTCGGTCTCAACCTTTAAGTCTTTACTGAAGACTCATCTCTTCAGTGGGTCATATGATTGAGTGTAGTCTGGCCCAGGAGTGTGAAGTTGAACGGAAAGGCTCTGGAGCAACGAACCGCCCTTGCTGTCTCTGCCTGGCCGGTTCCTCTCTTTCCACTGGGATTCTCTGCCTCTAACCCTATTACAGGGACTGAGTCCCTGGCTTACTGGTTCTCTTTCATACCGTCCCTAGGAGGGGTACGTCACTTGAGTGGGTTGAGTCACTGATGTGATCTTCCTGTCTGGGTTGTCGCCCCCCCTTGAGTTGTGCCGTGGCGGAGATCTTTGTGGGCTATACTCAGACTTGTCTCAGGATGGTAAGTTGGTGGTTTAAGATATCCCTCTAGTGGTGTGGGGACTGTGCTTTGGCAAAGTGGGTGGGGTTATATCCTTCCTGTTGGGCTCTTTCCGGGGGTATCATCGGATGGGGCCACAGTGTCTCCTGACCCTTCCTGTCTCAGCCTCCAGTATTTATGCTGCAGTAGTTTATGTGTCGGGGGGCTAGGGTCAGTTTGTTATATCTGGAGTACTTCTCCTGTCTTATCCAGTATGCTCTCTCTAATTCTCTCTCTCTTTCTTTCTCTCTCTCGGAGGTCCTGAGCCCTAGGACCATGCCTCAGGACTACCTGGCATGATGACTCCTTGCTGTCCCCAGTCCACCTGGCCGTGCTGCTGCTTCTACACCTGCATTGCTTGCTGTTTGGGGTTTTAGGCTGGGTTTCTGTACAGTACTTTGAGATATCAGCTGATGTATGGAGGGCTATATAAATACATTTGATTTGAACATCTTGGCCATGTACTGTTATAATCTTAACCTGGCACAGCCAGACGAGGACTGGCCACTCCTCATAGCCTGGTTCCTCTCTAGGTTTCTTCCTAGGTTTTGGTCTTTCTAGGGAGTTTTTCCTAGCCACCGTGCTTCTACTGTACATCTGCATTGCTTGCTGTTTGGGGTTTTAGGCTGGGTTACTGTATAGCACCTTGTGACATCGGCTGATGTAAAAAGGGCTTTATAAATACATTTGATTGACTGATTGATTGATTTCATCTTTTTTTAAACCTTTTTTGGTTTTCAGGCCCATGGGGAAGGGTTGGTATGTGGAGATGGGGGGACTGGCAAGTAAGGGGAGTGCGAAGGGGTGGAAAACATGTTTGGATGGAGACATGTTGGATGAGTGGGGTTGGGGGAATGGGGTGGGAGGTTGGGATTGGAGGCTCACTTCTTCTCTTTCTCCATCGTTTAAATATCACATGTATTATTACTTTTTGCTCTGTGGTATGATCATGGGGATCAATGCTTTGTATTTGTGTACTTCAAAAAAAGATATATTCTGTTTGAGTGGCAGCCCACGGGTGGATGCGAGCAATTAAATCATATGAATTTGTGTATTGTGCCCCGCCCCTCCCAACAAGAAAATTACCAAATTAATAAAAATAAATAAAAAGTATTTGAACCCAGGTCTGGAAAGAGACAAGGCCTTTCCCACCCTCCACTCTCCCTCCTACACTTCCTGTGGCCGCGGTCAGCACGGTTCACCCCTGCACCCCGGAGTCGGACCACCGGCGGTTGGGCCACTCCACCACTCCACACCGGATTAGTGGATTACACGGCACTGTTAAAGGACAGAATATTGGCCTTCCCAGACTTCCCCTATTTTCCCCCTGTCCTGCCAGTGCCTCCCTGCTGCTTCACCTTTCAAACGCTCTTTCCCATGACTGCACACAAAGAGGAACCGTTTAAAAGAGAAACTCTTCCCCCATACACACACACAGCACCTTCCCTTCCGTCTAGGTCTGGGCTCCTTTATATTCCCCACCCGACCACTCACTCTACTCTGCAGGCCCTGCCCCAGTCACACAGGTTAGCCATTACATTAGTCATTAGCATGAGAAAACACTATGCAGAAAAAGTCAATTCACTCAATGAACTAAGGAAGGCTGGGAATTTGAGGTCAGTGGCTTTTTGTGTCATTGACAGAGAATATTTTGCATGGCATGTTGAGATGACATGATGGAATGGTGAAGTGTGTTTAGTCAACCTAATAAGCTGTCTAGCTGCCTGGCAGTTGATTCTCTGGCCCAGGTCCATTAGAGCTCTGAGCCCTTTACTTAGCCATTCACTGTCCACAGATCTGACAGGACGTTTCGATAGGTAAAAGTAACATGATGATCTTACACCAAGGCACGTAAAGCGAACGTGGAGCTAACATGAAGCTAACATGAAGCTAACCTAAAGCTAACATGAAGCTAACGTGAAGCTAACATCACGTTGCATTGACATAAACAGCTCTTTTCAACTTTATGAAGAAACAGGCAAATTAACTACCTCAATGTTATTGGAATTCCCTACGTAAACTCATTACATACAGCTATCTGCTGAAAATGTTGGTATATAATAACAGAAAACACATTCTGAAATCAAAACTCCTGTGAGTGATAGATATTGGCTCCAGATTAAAGCTATCTATCGTGGGGTTTTTTAAACTACTAAGTCCAAGAGTGAATGAATTCTCATGAAAATATTCCCAAAATCTCCTTCTTCCAGCCAACAACTATGTTTACCCTTGGAGATCCCTCTATCCCTTTCCCTGGTCCTTTGCATATCAATGAACTGCTTAGCGTGGAGTCAAGAATTAGCTTTTCCTCCTTTTCATTTCTGCACTGAGCTGCCTGTCCGTCACACCGAGGGAAGACAGTCAACCTTTTTCTCCTGATCCCCCCCCAACTCCTGTTTGTGAGCCACTCTGAAGCCTGGCATTCCAACTATGCTTTATTTAAGAGAGACTGAAAATCCCCCACAGTGCAACCTCTCGCTGGCGGCCAAGATCGGCTAGTATTAGCCAGACAGCTGAGACTGAGACTAGCGGCCCACTCAGCGCTGCAGCCCTGTTTAGCATGGACTGGGTAGCTCCATCAGCCCAGGAAGTTGGAGGCTTTACAGGCCTCAAAATGGCCGAACTGAACAGGCTCTTCAACACACCTGTCAGTAGGTAGAATGGAAGCAAACTTTAACCTATCATCGAGGACAATGTTTAGCTTCGCTAGCATTCTATTCCTGCATGAATGGCGTTCGAACGGAAGATTTGTGGGACGATCTCTCACTCTCTGTGTCTGCATCCCAAATGGTACCCCTTTCCCTACATAGTGCACTACATTTTACCAGGGCGAATAGGGCTTTGGCCATAAGTAGTGCAGGGTAGCCTAGTGGTTAGCGCATTGGACTAGTAACCGAAAGGTTGCAAGTTCAAACCCCCGAGCTGACAAGGTACAAATCTGTCGTTCTGCCCCTGAACAGGCAGTTAACCCACTGTTCCTAGGCCGTCATTGAAAATAAGAATTTGTTCTTAACTGACTTGACTAGTAAAATAAAGGTCAAATAAATAAGGAATAATGTGCCCTTTGGAATGCAGACAAAATTGTGTGAAGAGAGAAGTCTCTAGACTGAATTATAGTGCACATACTTGGGCAGGGCCTGTGGACAAATTAATTTGTCCTCCAAAACATGTGTCTCGTCCTGACCTTAGTTCCTTTTTTATGTCTCTATTTTAGTTTGGTCAGGGCGTGAGTTAGGGTGGGCATTCTATGTTTGTTCTGTGTTTTATAGTTCTATGTGTTTGGCCTGGTATGGTTCCCAATCAGAGGCTGTCAATCGTTGTCTCTGATTGAGAACCATACTTAGGTAGCCTGTTCCCACCTGGTGTTTGTGGGCAGTTGTTTTTTGTGTCTGTGTTTTCACCATATAGAACTGTTTCGATTTTCATTTCTTTCCCTCACTTTGTTATTTTGTATTTTTCGTGTTCTGATATAATAAATGTATCATGGACACTTACAACGCTGCATTTTGGTCCGATCCTTCCTACTCCTCATCAGACAAAGAAGAAGTTCGTTACAACATGAAAGAAAAATGATTTGTCAAATAAAATAATCTTATTACGCAGAGATGTAATTAACTGTTTCAAAGGGATCTTTGATTCCCCTCCAGGCACCTGTAATGGTATTCCTTTTTGAAAAACAACAGTGTTTGCGTTGCGAGTTCAAAGCACCCGTTGTCCAACTCAATATCGTCATTGTAGGGCGAATGATTGGAGCAGACAGGATCAATGGTAACAACATGTCCATGGCTTTTCTATTTGGGCTTGTCTCTCTCTGTGGGCTGTGTGGAGGAGGGAAGATGGTGATTATAACATGTGTCAGCCTCACGAGAAGGACCAGGGGAACATCTTCATGCCAAAAGGCCACTTGCGAAATTCAAAGAGGCCCAAGAACCCGTCTCCATTCACCGTCCATTATGAATTATGTAAATGTAGTGCTCCCTGTGCAGATTCTGTCACAACAATGGCTCCTGGGAGAACACTTGATGTTTGCTCCAGGGAAGTATTGTTCCCCTCCAGAAGAGGAGGTTCAGACGGGAGATGGGTTTATTGTTAAAAGTTGGGCCCTAAGCTTTGGCGGTTCCCTCGCTCTATCCCCTCTCGTGTACCCCCTCCTTCCCCTCCTCCCTCCTTTCTACTAAAACCAAGTCTCATTTGTTTTTTTTGGGGGGAGGGAGGGATCTTGGTTCGATGCTGCACGGTTCGTCCCAGCCACGCTTCACGCTCAGTCTGTTCACGTTTTGTTTAGGTCGACATCAAACAAGGCTCCCCCTTGTTTCACGTAACTGCAACACAGAGTGGTTTAGCATAATTGAGTATGATGGGTAAAGACAGCTCCCAGTTCTCTCACCAGTCTCTCCAGTCTTCAGATCTGCCTGACAATAACCAGTTATGAGTTCTGCACAGCATGCGTCCTCTCTCATGCAAGCGTGCCCTGAAGGTTCAGGCCCATAGGGGCTAAACAAGGCCAATTAATCGGAGCAAACATATCAGGACTTGAGCACAAAGTTAAGTTGGATCCTGACACACAATGTGCTGTATGCAGTAAAACACTAACATCAGTAACAATAACAGACAAACAACATACCACTCAATTATAGAACCGCTAGCCACTGTTTGTATTCAGAGCTAAATATCGAATCTGCATTTGGGGAAACAGCTTCACTGTTTACCCCGGCGACTTTGTTATAGTTTTTGTTTTGTTGACGCATGCAAAGATGTCAGAGGGAAAAAAAACGGTCTTTGTTGTTTGTAGTAACTTCTTTAGTATTGGAATATTCCAAACGGATGTGGAATTTTCACCATTAAGGATTCTAGCTTTAAGGCAAAGATTAGCCCTTCCCAGCTCCTGCTATGCATGTTGGTACATAGTGCAGGATGTCACAATAATTATGGCTGGTCCTAGACAACTTTAATCCAACATTGTGCTGGGAGTGGTAGATTGGAGGGGTGTCTTAATCTAATCCAATGGATACATTTTCAATCTTGGTTTCAAATCCTTAATCCAAGATTGGAGACAAGCAGGAGGTCATAGGTGGATTGAAGGGAGGGGGTCTGTTGAATGTAATCTAACAGTCAAATTGGCCATCCTTGGATTCAGTGACAAAATGTATGATGACATAAATAGATGTTATACTGTCCTTTTCAATACTTAATAGCTATGAAAATGAAGCTATAATGTTCAATGAATTCCTAATGTTAAGCAGGATAAATAAGGGACTGTGTTGCAAATACACCAATTATTTAAAACTACAATCAGCAGTCAACAATAACAAAGTGCTTCCCTGCCCCTGTTTCGGGAAAAAGCTTAGGGATGTGGCTGGAGAAATTAATCACACTTAAATTCATAGACAGAGCTATGGATGCAAGGACTGGCCATCCATGAGATCAACATTATTGTTTTAATCATGTTATGAGGCTATATAGTAGTGTATGTTTACGAGTAAAACAAGCTAATATTTTGGGATCTAATGCAGTATTACAATTGAACTAAAGCTCATGGGGCATTTATAAGTTATATTCTCTAAGAATAAATGGGTACATATCATTCATTAATAGGTCAGAAATGGACGTAGCAACTGCTGATTGCCCCTTTAAGGTTGTTTTGAGGTGTTGATTTCAAAGGCATGATCTGGATCTATTCCCACCCTCTCCAACTGTAGTACTGTGATGGGTAACAGTCAACAAGTGAGTAAATGTTTGGCCAGGTAGGTTGATACCCTGCTATCCTCCAGGTCATTCTATTGAAGGCTACAGGAGACATGGCTACAAGGCTCACCTTGTTGGGACAAAAACAATGGCGTTTACCAGACCACCTCACGTTCGTCGTGGTGTGTGAGGTCAACTGTGGTAAGAGAGTAAATAATGCTCGCTAGTGTTCTAAAGTGTCGAGGCTCAAGTACGATCAACCAAAAAAACAAGCAAACTAAACAAAAAGGTTTAACTTTGGGTTAACAGCATTTCTCTGACTGAATATTCAATTAAGGCTGACAATAGCTTATCAATAGGTACTTACAAAAAAAACTATACATAAATCTTTCCTCGCAAACCTGATCTGAACAGTACTGTACTACCTAATGACAATGGGAAAACACATGTTGAAACATCAGACAGACCAGTCTAGGACTGTATAATGTTATGTCAGCAGAAACTCACAGCCAGTTCTCACACATCACTCCTTCCATGACTAAACAGAGAGATACGTCTGCATTGTGTTTGATCCACCCACACCGCGTCTCACAGGCACGGTGGCTGTATCCACAGGCACGGTGGCTGTATCCAAACACTATGCACTTCTATCTGGGCAAAAGTTGGGCACTATATGGTGTCTCACAAACGCCACCATGTTGGAGCCCTCACACACCAGCCAGCCAGCATGTGGTGAAGGGCCTCATTCTCTTACTCAGATGGACCCCCTTCCTGGAACAAATTCACTCAGGCCTTACCAGCGCCCATAACCATAAATCTACTCACTGAGAGGAACAGAGGCAGAGAGGGGGAGAAAGATGGAGGGGTAGAGAAAGTGAGCGAAAGAGAGAGAGAGAGAGAGAGAGAGAGAGAGAGAGAGAGAGAGAGAAAGATGGAGAGAGACAAGAGAGAGAGCAAGAGAGAGGTGAAGGGAGAAAGAGAGAGAGAGGAAGGGAGAAAGAGAGAGAGAGGAAGGGAGAAAGAGAGAGAGAGGTGAAGGGAGAAAGAGAGAGAGAGAGGTGAAGGGAGAAAGAGAGAGAGAGGGGAAGGGAGAAAGAGAGAGAGAGAGGTGAAGGGAGAAAGAGAGAGAGAGGTGAAGGGAGAAAGAGAGAGAGAGAGGGGAAGGGAGAAAGAGAGAGAGAGGAAGGGAGAAAGAGAGAGAGAGGTGAAGGGAGAAAGAGAGAGAGAGGTGAAGGGAGAAAGAGAGAGAGAGAGGGGAAGGGAGAAAGAGAGAGAGAGGAAGGGAGAAAGAGAGGTAAAGGGAGAAAGAGAGAGGAAGGGAGAAAGAGAGAGAGGGGAAGAGAGAAAGAGAGAGATAGAGGTTAAGGGAGAAAGAGAGAAAGAGGGGAAGGGAGAGAGAGAGAAAGAGGGGAAGGGAGAGAGAGAGGTGAAGGGAGAAAGAGAGGACGGGGGAACACAAAAACACAAAACATCCTACAAATCTTCACTCTGAGTGTGGTAGGCCATTAAAGTCTACAAACCAGCACAGAGCAGCCAGAGGATGGCCACCCGCAGCCTGCACGCGCTCACACCGCACAGGGTGCCTCCTTCTGCTGCTTCTTCTACAGGCAGACTTTGCCCCTGTTCCTCCGCTCCCTCTGTTAACTCTATTTCAATCCACGTTTTCCCTCCGTGGAGGGATAAAAAATTCCAGCCATATGTCACCTCATCCCACACTTCAATCCCCTACTGAGAAGTTCATCTGCAGAACCACCTCTCGCATGGTCGTTATACGTGATGAGGTCAATGCCCTGCTGGTTTATACAAGACCAGAACAACAAAAAAAAAAAAAACAATTAAGCTAATGTAAGAAATCCTTTCAATCAGCTTATTAGCCATTTAGTGGAGTGTAGATCAATCAAATGTATTTATAAAGCCCTTTTTACAACAGCCAATGTCACAGAGTGATATACAGAAACCCAGCCTAAAACCCCAAACACCAAGCAATGCAGATGTAGAAGGCTATGCTTCAAAAGAAGCCTGTAAAATCACTCAGAAACAACATTGACTGACTTTCTCGTGTTCTGGTCTGTGGTTCAAACGTGTGGTACATGCAGATATTTTGTCTAACTGAGTGTCGTAACTAATGAAGTCAAGGCAAACCATTCTGGACTAGGCTAGGTGAATTTACAGTGGCTTAAAATACAGATCCGCTCTCAGCGGCCATAAAAGGAGTTTTTTTTAAATAAAGAATCAGCTGGAGACGCTTTACAGTGGATCTCAGACCCAACAGGGAAATCTCCAAACAGTGCCTCGCTCTCTACATCCATTCACACAGTCTGGACCCGTCAGTGACCAGACCATCAGGGGGATCATTTTAGGTTGGGATTTCACAAGGGGTGATTTTGACCACAAATCACTGAAAAACCATTTTGGGTTTTCTCAAAGGACCCACGGCAGAGACACTTTCCCACAAAGCTTTGGTATCGTGAAGGAGGGCTGGAAAAAAAGGGAAAAAAGAAAAGAGATCTATTTTTCCTTCCTGCTGTACATTTTTACATTGAAACCAAAGAACAAAAGCCTGATAGAAAATGAACTTGTTTTTGAAAGTTGCTAGTTGAAGCCACAGAAAATCATTCCTACTGTTCCTCTCGTCAAGGATTATCACATGGGGCAAGAGTTCAAATAGTAATTCCCAAAACCTTTCTGGAACGCTGCCATGAATTACTCCCATAGACAACACCAGACATATTAGACAGAGAATCTTGCTATGGACAGATGTTCTCAACGGCTACCTGTTAGACATCCAATCGCACTGTGAGAAAATCATGTGCAGGAACAACTCACCCTTATCAGTAGCACAAGTAGTGAAGTCATCTAGTAACAAATGAGTCACACACAAATGTGTTCTAAACATGAGGGGGTGAGTCACACAGACGGGAGACTTGAAAAGGAGAAAGTGTTGAAATAGAAGTCTGACCGCAGTTGTGGTTGTGGACATAGTCCAGAGAAAATGTCAAATGAATGTTAAACACACACACACACACACGCACACACGCACACACACACGCGCACACACACACACACACACGCACACACGCACACACACGCGCACACACACACACACACACACACACACACACACACACACACACACACACACACACACACACACACACACACACACACACACACACACACACACACACACACACACACACACACACACACACACACATAAACACATAGGGCAGTAAGTCACAAGGGATACACGCTTTAAATCCATCAATTAAAAGTGTGGATATTGTGACACAACTGGTGATAGCGAAATCCACCATAAAAAAGTGTGATCATATGCTGAGATATGTGAAGTATGTAAAGCTATAACAGGACTGGATTTTATAAAGTACAATACGACTGTTTATGATCTTTT